>NC_041400.2:91356699-91366699 GCF_900747795.2 Erpetoichthys calabaricus | reverse complement strand
GAATAACTTTTATGCCAGATTTGAAACAAGTGATTTCAGCACCCAAAATACAGAAATAAAGGAGATGCTTTATAAAAACACCAGGTATTCTGCTGTGATTGGGTTCAGTTTAACTGAAGTGGAAAAAGGCTTGTGGAAGGCCAAAACAAACAGTGCAGTGGGACCAGACGGCATATCAGGTCGGCTCTTAAAGTCTTGCTCTAAGCAGATCTCCCCAGTTTTTCATTTGCTTTTTAACTGCTCTCTGACCTGTGGTATTGTACCAAATCTGTGGAAACAATCAATCATTACCCCTGTATCTAAGGTTTCTAGGCCAAGCTGTTTAAATGATTACAGACCAGTGGCACTTACATCTATTCCAATGAAATGCTTTGAACACTTGGTGAAAAACATTTTAATGACAGAAACAAAGTCTTTTCAAGACAACAATCAATTTGCTTATTGTGCAAACAGAAGTGTGGAAGATGCTCTGCTTGTTATCTTACATCAAATCTATACCTTTCTTGATCAGCCTGGTTCATATGTCAGAGCACTATTTTTGGATTTTTCTTCAGCGTTCAATACTATACAGCCTCATATACTGACTGGGAAATTAAACAGTATGGATGTAAACCCATTTATCACACTATGGATTCAGAACTTTCTTTTAAATCGTTCACAGACAGTTAAAGTTCAGGACACGTTTTCAAAAGCTCTTCATTCAAACACAGGAAGTCCACAGGGGTGTGTCTTATCACCATTACTGTTTACTCTGTACACAAGTGACCTGAGACAGAACAATGACCACTGCTCCATTATTAAGTATGCGGATGACACCATGATCATAGGATGCATATCTGGGGAGAATGAAAGCCGCTATCTAAATCAAGTGGACTGTATGGTAAATTGGTGCAATAAAAACTCTCTCACTCTGAATGTAAAAAAGACCAAAGAAATGATATTTGATTTTAAGAGACAGAAATCTGTATGTTCACCTATTGTAGTTCTGGGAGAGGAGGTAGAAATAGTGAATGAATATAAATACTTAGGAACTTACCTAGATAACAATCTTAACTGGAATACAAATACAAAAAAATTATTTTCTAAATGCAACCAGCGCTTATTTCTCCTCCATAAACTCAAACTATTTAAAGTAGACAAGGACCTCATGTTGTCCTTCTATCGTAGTATGATCCAGTCCGTGATCACTTTCAGTTTCATTGCCTGGTTTAATAGTCTGACAAACCAAAACTCAAAAATGCTCCAGCAGATTACGAAGTATGAAGCTAAAGTTATTGGGGCTGATGTAGATGATTTGACTAGTGTGTGTCAGAGGGCAATGTTAAAGAAACTGGAAATCATCTCAACTGATGACAGACATCCATTACATGTAGAACTAAACTTCAGTAAATCAGGAAGGATAGTTGCTTTGAAAACCCACCCAAATCGCTCCAGAAACTCCTTTTTTCCTAGTGCCATACGACTTTTCAATAAGAAATATCGGAGATAATGTTTAAGGTTTTGATATATATCCTGTTACCTTTTTTTTTTTTTTTTGGTATAAATATGTTTTATCTAACTGCCTTACCTTAACCTTTCTTATTTCTATTTGTCTGTTTTATTTCATTCTGTCTGTTACCTGTTATTAGATGCAACTGAGAAGGCAAATTTCATGTTTTCCTGTGTAAACATGACCAAATAAAGAAACCTAACCTAAACCTAACCTATCTTCTGTTGGCGCTTGGACACGGCCCCTGAAGCAGTAGCACGTTAATGCTGAATGAGTGAGATGAGCACTCCGTCGCTGAGCTAATCAGCAGCACACAGGAACTTAACTGCATGCTCTGATTGGGTAGCTTCTCAGCCATCCGCCAATAGCATCTCTTGTATGAAATCAACTGGGCAAACCAACTGAGGAAGCAAGTACCAGAAGTAAAAAGACCCATTGTCCGCAGAAACCCACGAAGCAGCGAAAAATGCACGTTATATATTTAGATTTGCTTACATATAAAATCTGCGAAGTCGTGAATCCGCGAAAACTGAACCGCGAAGTAGCGAGGGATTACTGTATATACACACACACACATACATATATATATATATATATATATATATATATATATATATATATATATATATATATATATACACACACACACATATACATATACATATACATATATATATATATATATATATATATGTATATACTTATACTAGGGGTGGGCGGTATGACCAAAATTCTATATCACGGTATTTTTCTAAATTATCCCGGTTTCACGGTATTCGACGGTATTTTCTTCCCCATGCATGAGTGGATGTTAACCACATTTTCCACTGCAATTACTGGCTAAGAATAACCTATTCCACTGTCAAGAGCACTGTACATTGTACAAAAAAAACATTTTAATGTGCACACAAGTATTAATACAGGTTTGCATGGCCCCATAAAGTGATAGTTTTCAAGGGGGTGGCACTAATGAAGAGAAGGAATCACATTGCATGACAGATGCAGTCAAAATATAGAACCTTTTTATTGAACAAATTTTGCAAAAAACTTAAACTATAATTTTGACAACATATTTTCAACCATCCAAAGAGGCATTTAGACTTAGTAAAATATCCAGAAGTGCTTGTCAAAAGTTGTATTGCAGCTGAACATGTCTTAGAAAAGGAATAAATAGTAAATATTTTTTGTAAACCAACTACACTTTCTGTTAATGTAACAATCTCTGTCCACTGACACGTTTAAAGTGACTTTTTAAACAACTTCACCATCATTAAACTGCATAATATTTAAACTAATAAATAACAACAATAAAATAAATAATAGTATTATTACTGATAGTTGCACTATTACTTCAAGGATTCAAGCCCAGGTGCATTACACAGTATTCACCAAATTAAAATAAAATAAAACAAGGTGCAACTTGGTGATGACATCTTTACCAACTAAACCATCATTTAGGCAAACTGCATAATATGGACCTTGCTTCAAGCTAATCTATATGCATAAATAATAAAACTGCAACTTGCATTTATAATGCTATTTGTGGTATAGCCCTATACAATCATATTAGGGCCATGGTGAAGAAAAAAAAAATACGGACACAGGGAAGAAAAAAACAAACTATATGTCGAGAATAAAGTCGACATTTCCACTTTATTCTCATAGTTTCCTTCATAATTAAAGTAGAATGTCATAAACTAAACTTCTTCCTAAAATCAATGTTTAATTTACTAGATTTTGTCAAACCCCGTCATAAGTTAATGCAGCACATTAAATGCTTTGTGTTAAGTGTTCCCCGACCCAGTTGTTAATCACTACGCTTCTTAAACTGACTTCCTCCGCACTAAGATGAGACAGCGATCACCGCACAGAATCCATTCACTTCATAATATTCTTGCTTTCTGAAAATTTAGAATGCTAAGATAAATACTTGGTATCAGTTTCATGATGAAATGCATTAAAGCAGGTATTAAACATGCACGGTAGTGAGGCGGTAGTGCTGCTCCCTCGCAGTAAGGGGGTCCCCAGGTGTATGTTCAGTGTAGAGAACTTTATGGCAGGTGTGACGAGGCTCCTAAAAAACTGGAATGTATGAATGGGTATCGCACAGGTTTAACTTAAATATTGTGTAAATGTTGGGTTTGTGATCTGGTGGTCAGAGACACGAACACAGAATTCAATGCATGTTCTTCTGAGCGGGCTTTCTTTATTGCACGCGTGCTGTCTCTATCTGACGTACCAAAACCCCAGTTACTATCCTTCCTTTTTCTTTCTCCACATAACCAATCACCACACGATAAACGTCTTTGTGAAATTAAAACTAGTTATAAACTTAGCCCACGGAGTGTTCAGAACTTTAAAAATATCTTCGTTATTCATGTTTAATTATGCCATCCATTCAGGGTTGCGCCCATCCCTGAACGAGTCACCAGTACATCGCAGGGTGAATACAAGCAAAACATACACTAGCAGGGTCAATATAGCATAACAAAACCCCACATCCTATATGACTTTGAAAGGAAACTGAAGCACGCCGAGTAAACCCACCAGAAAAACATGCAAATGCAAGCCAGGGTACATCCGAGACACCCTTACTGTGAGCCAGCAGTGCAACATCCGAGCTGCGGTGCCCCCACATGATTAAAGCATGCTTGAATGCATTTCACAATGAAAATTATATCAAGTATTTATCTTAGCATTCTAAATGTTCAGAGAGCAGGAATATCATGAAGTGAATGTATTCTGTGTGGCGATCGCTGCCGGCGCCTCCTCTTAGTGCAAGAGGAAGTCAGTTTAAGAAGCTCGGGGAACACTTAACACAAAGCATTTAATGTGCTATATAACTTATGACGGGGTTTGAGAAAATCTAGTAAATTAAATATTCATTTTATGATGAAGTTTAGTTTACGATGTTAATAATAATAATAATAATAATACATTTTATTTATACAAGGCGCCTTTCAGGGAACTCAAGGACACCGAACAACAATAAATAAATAAATAATTAAATAATTAAATAAAAGACACAATTATAAAAAACTTAAAACATCAGAAAATGTAGAAATTAAAGCCAAACAAAACCATTATAATCAGGAGGAAAGAAAAAGCCATTTTAAACAGATAGCGTTTTAAGTTTACATTTGAAGGATGAATATGATTTGATATTTCGGAGATCCACAGGCAATGAATTCCAGAGCTTGGGAGCAGAACGGCTGAAAGCTCTGCTCCCCATGGTGGTTAGACGGGCGGGAGGGACAGTCAGATGGGTGGAGGAAGAGGATCTAAGGTTACGGGATGGAATGGCAACATGAAGAAGGTCAGACAGATATGGAGGGGCGAGGTTATGGATGGCCTTAAATGTTAATAGTAGAATCTTAAAATCAATACGAAACTTAATACGGGAGCCAATGAAGCTGCTGCAAGACCGGAGTATATGGTGAATAGATGGGATTTGAGTAATGTACGTGCTGCAGAATTCTGGACTAACTGAAGCTTATGAAGAGATTTATTCGGGGAGACCAAAGAGGAGTGAATTGCAGTATCCAGCCGAGAAGTGACAAGACTGATGAACAAGAATGGCAGTGGTGTGAGGAGTGAGGGAGGGGCGAATGCGATTAATATTACGTAGGTGGAAGTAAGCAGACCGGGTGATGTTATTAATGTGAGATTGGAAGGATAGAGTACTGTCGAGGATGACACCCCAGACTCTTGACCTGAGATGATGGGGAAACAACAAAGTCATCAATAATAAGAGAAAGATTATTGGTTTTGGACAATGATGATTTGAACCAATGAGGAGAACCTCAGTTTTGTCACTGTTTAATTTAAGAAAATTCGAAGAAAACCAGGATTTAATTTCAGCAATGCAGTCAATAAGCGAGGGTGGTGGAAAAGAGGAGGTGGGATTACCAGCAAGGTAGAGCTGGGTGTCATCAGCATAACAGTGAAAATTAATGTTTTATTTGCGAAAAATATTGCCAAGGGGAAGAAGGTAAATAATAAAAAGAAGAGGCCCCAGGACAGAGCCCCGGGGCACCCAGAAGTAACAGTGGTGGGTTGGGATGTGAAGGTTTTAAGTTGTATGAACTGAGTGCGGCCTAAGAGGTAGGATCTAAACCAATCAAGTGGAGTGTGGGTAATGCCAATCAGAGATAATCTATTAAGGAGAGTGGTATAACAAATAGTATCAAAGGCCGCACTCAGATCAAGGAGGATGAGAATAGTGATTAGACCAGAATCAGCAGCCCATAAGGAGGTCATTAGTAATTTTAACAAGTGCCGTTTCTGTACTATGAAGGGGGCGAAAACCAGACTGGAACTTTTCATATAGATTATTGTGAGATAAATGGGTGTGAAGTTGGATAGCTACTATTTTTTCAAGAATTTTGGAGATAAGGGCAAGTTAGAAATGGGGCGAAAATTATTGAAATTAGTAGGATCAGCACCAGGTTTTTTTAGTATTGGGGTTATAGCAGCAGTTTTAAAAGATGAGGGAATAATACCAGTAGCTGAGAGAAGAGTGAATGATGGCAGAAATGAGAGGGACTAGAGAAGGGAGGCAGGTTTTAACCAGAACTGTAGGCAGGGGATCCAGCTGACAAGTAGATGACTTGGATTTGCAGATGAGATCTGAAATTTCAGAGGAAGTGGGAAGCTGGAAAGAAGAGAAAAAGTGAATAGGCGAGTGTAGTTCAGAAGGAATATAGAGAGGATCTGGACCAAGGTGCTGATGTATCTTTTGGATTTTCTCGTTGAAAAAAGACATAAGAGAATTACAGAAAGCAGTTGAGTAAAGGTGTGATGGTAAAGAGTCTGGAGGTTGTGTAACATTATTAAGTAAAGAAAACAAAGTCTTGGTGTTACCTGTATTACGAGTAATTAACTGAGTGTAATAATTAGACTTGATTTGAGCTATACAATCCTTATAATAGAGAAGATGATTTTTATACATTTTTATACATGATTTTTATATGTTCTACTTTAATGACAAATTTCGAGAATAAAGTCAACATGTCGACTTTAATCTTGACATAAACGGCAAGAATAAAATAGAAATGTCGAGAATAAAGTCAACATGGTGACTTTATTCTCATCAAAAGCATCGAGATTAAAGTGGAAATGTCGAGAATAAAATCAACATGTCATCACACTATTATACAGTACCCAGGTAAATTACACTGTATTGAAAACAAATAAAACAAGTACAACTTGGCTTGCAGTATTATCCAGTAGTATAGAAACAGTATTTACACATTTGAACATAATGGTCCACATCTGACCTTTTAAAACCAAGGACAAGGAAACGGACGTGATTCCAATTTTCGGCAAAAGTTCTTCTGTGTCATTATGTTCAACTTTATCGTCAGCTTCAATTTCGGAATGTTCTCTGTCCATTTTCACCACGCAATACCTACACTACCACTACCTATTTAGTGCAGTAGCACTGAAAAAGAGCCCCTGTGCAACAAATCTGTGTTTAGCGGTGTAGCGGTGAAAAAGGTCCTCACTTGAACAGTTTCCCGCTGCGCCACGTTCCGAATGTCGTTTAGGAAATTTAAACCGGTGTTGCGGTATAAGAAAAATCCATATCATAAAAAAAATAAAACACGGTTTTCGGTATGAACTGGTATACCGCCCAGCACTAATATATACATACTACCAAATACCCGCGCTTCGCAGCGGAGAAGTAGTGTGTTAAAGAGGTTATGAAAAAGAAAAGGAAACATTTTAAAAATAACGTAACATGATTGTCAATGTAATTGTGATGTCATTGTTATGAGTGTTGCTGTCTTTTACATATATATAACTAGCAAAATACCCGCGCTTCGCAGTGGAGAAGTAGTGTGTTAAAGAGGTTATGAAAAAGAAAAGGAAACATTTTAAAAATAACGTAACATGATTGTCAATGTAATTGTGTTGTTATTGAGTGTTGCTGTCTTATATATATATAATATACACGCACATAAACATAAATATACATATACACATATCTACATATACACATATATACATATATATATATATATATACATATACACATCCACATATATATACATATATATATATATACACATATCTATATACATATACACATCCACATATCTATACTAATAAAAGGCAAAGCCCTCACTGACTCACTGACTGACTGACTGACTGACTCATCACTAATTCTGCAACTTCCCGTGTAGGTGGAAGGCTGAAATTTGGCAGGCTGATTCCTTACAGCTTACTTACAAAAGTTAGGCAGGTTTCATTTCGAAATTCAACGCGTAATGGTCATAACTGGAACCTCTTTTTTCACAATATACTGTAATGGACGGCAGCTCGATGGCCGTGGGAGGAGGAGTTGAGTGTCACGTCATCACGCCTCCCACGTAATCACAACGCAGTAGGGACAAATGAAGGAGGAGCCGCAAGCAGCGAAGAACAAAAAATTCATTAAACAATTGAGAAGGGAGCGAGTGAAGCATACAAGCATGTTCATAAGGGAAACAAAGCACGGTGTAAAACGTAAGTTTAAATTAAGTTTATAGAAACGCTCCCGCTGCGGATTGCAATAACATATTCGCGAGATAAAAGTTTAATGAGAAGACACGAGGTATAAACGAACCACATGCCGTAGCGCAACGTTAGGGGCAACAGTTTCAACCATTCTATGATCTGCCTCTCGCAACTGAAAGACGGCACATGGCGGATGTTAGCCCACTTGCTGACCGCAACGTTAGGGGCTTCAACTCTGGCGCTGACGATATTCGATTCTCGAGAGGGGATGCAGTGAGTGTGTATGCCTGATGAGCCCAGAATTAAGGAGAAACACGTGTCGCATACTCTTTGCATTATTTGAAAGTAACCTATTAAAACCATTCTATGATCAGCTTCTGGGAACAGAAAGAGGGCAAGTGGCGGATGTAAGGCGACTTCCCGACCAACCACAAGCATAACCTGGCAGGTAACCATCCATACAGTCAGATTGTGATTCAGAAAACGAATGCCATGAATTTAATTACCACGATCTACATACTGTCAAATAAACGAAACACACGCCGTAGCGCGACAGCTGTGAAAAGCGAGGTTCACAAAAAAACAGATCCTTAACAAATTGTTATTGGTATATTTTCGATCCGTTTAAAAAGGTTTTACTTTCTTCTTAAAAAATTAAAAGCAGTACTTCGCCGCAAAGAAGCGCGAGAATTTGGCTATATATATCTGCTTCTCACAATTAAAAGAGGGCACGTGGCTGATTTTAGACGACTTCATGACCAAACATAAGTGTTACCTGCCAGGTAGGGTTACCACTTTTAATACAAAAAAATAAGGGACGCATACTGCAGCGGGTGCCACATCCCAGTGCCAACAGTTTGCAGACTCTACTTAAAAGACCCGCCCTCCTCACTGGACAGTTAAAAAGACCAATCAAACTAATGATGGCATCAAGTATTACCCAATCAAAAGTAGGAAAGGAGGCATCTTCACAAAATGCGTGTGGGATGATTTGCATGAGACGCTGCTTTAAAAAAAAATGATAAAAAAAATACGGGACAAATTCCGTCCCGTATTGATTCAAAACGGGACGAGCAATTTCATTCTCAAATACGGGATGATTCCGTATTTTAAAGGACGGGTAGCAACCCTACAGTGCCAGGTAACCACCCATACAATCGGATTGTGATTCAGACTAGGAATGCAATGAATGTAATTACCCCGATCTACATAAAAGGCAAAAGTCTTGCAACATTCAAAGACGATGGCTTGGGATAAGTACACCATAGAACATAAAAGAGCTTATGAAGCCTTGAACCGAAAAAAGCAAGATCTCAGAGATCGTAAAAAAAAAATAGGAGGTAATGTCGTTTTACACGCTGTAGATTTTAGTCAAACATTACCAGTTATTTCACGAGGGAGACCAGCAGATAAACTCAATGCATGTTTAAAATCCATGCTTCTCCCACGCTCGGTTATATGTCGCGTGTTCTCGGGTAGGTGCACCAAAAAATGTATACATTTAAGCATGTAATGAGCAAACAAAAAATGAGGTATACCCGAAGGCACTGCAGTAGTACTTAATGTAACTTTACTTCTTAAATGTTAATGTTTTACTGTTTAATAATTTATACACTTCTTACATGTTGTTCAAATTCTTTTATCAAAATACCAGTGACAGCGCAATGCACGATAACATGGAGTGAATACACCATACGCATCCGCCCACGGCCGCCCTGGTGTGCGCAGATAGGAGTTGATTCTACAATAAAATGAAATAAAGATAAAAACCCAGGATTGTTTCCTGCCTTGTGCCCTGTGTTGGCTGGGATTGGCTCCAGCAGACCCCCGTGACCCTGTGTTCGGATTCAGCGGGTTGGAAAATGGATGGATGGATGGATAAAAAGAGTAATACAATCATCACCCATAAAGCGGATAGTAGACGTGACGTTCTATATGTGTACCAGATTTCAAGTCAATAGGTGAAATGGTTTGCGAGCTACAGGTGATTTAAAATCCTGGACAGACAAA
>NC_041400.2:91186699-91349199 GCF_900747795.2 Erpetoichthys calabaricus | reverse complement strand
ATTTTATTGTAGAATCAACTCCTATCTGCGCACACCAGGGCGGCCGTGGGCAGATGCGTATGGTGTATTTACTCCATGTTATCGTGCATTGCGCTGTCACTGGTATTTTGATAAAAGAATTTGAACAACATATAAGAAGCGTATAAATTATTAAACAGTAAAACATTAACATTTAAGAAGTAAACTTACATTAAGTACTACTGCAGTGCCTTCGGGTATACCTCATTTTTTGTTTGCCCATTACATGCTTAAATGTATACATTTTTTAGTGCACCTACCCGAGAACACGCGACATATAACCGAGCGTGGGAGAAGCTTAATTTAAACTTACGTTTTACACCGTGCTTTGTTTCCCTTATGAACATGCTTGTATGCTTCACTCGCTCCCTTCTCAATTGTTTAATGAATTTTTTGTTCTTCGCTGTTTGCGGCTCCTCCTTCATTTGTCCCTACTGCGTTCACAGTCTTTTCACTTGATTACGTGGGAGGCGTGATGACGTGACACTCAACTCCTCCTCCCACAGCCATCGAGCTGCCGTCCATTACAGTATATTGTGAAAAAAGAGGTTCCAGTTATGACCATTACGCGTTAAATTTCGAAATGAAACCTGCCTAACTTTTGTAAGAAAGCTGTAAGGAATCAGCCTGCCAAGTTTCAGCCTTCCACCTACACGGGAAGTTGGACAATTAGTGATGAGTGAGTCAGTCAGTCAGTGAGTGAGTGAATCAGTCAGTGAGGGCTTTGCCTTTTATTAGTATAGATGTACATATACATATATATACACATATATACATATGTATACATATACACATATATACATATATATACATATACATATATATATATACATATACATACATATACATACATATACATATATATACATATACATACATATACAGATACATACATACATATATATACATACATATATATATAGGGCGGCACGGTGGCGCAGTGGTAGCGCTGCTGCCTCGCAGTTAGGAGACCCGGGTTCGCTTCCCGGGTCCACCCTGCGTGGAGTTTGCATGTTCTCCCCGTGTCTGCGTGGGTTTCCTCCGGGCGCTCCGGTTTCCTCCCACAGTCCAAAGACATGCAGGTTAGGTGGATTGGCGATTCTAAATTGGCCCTAGTGTGTGCTTGGTATGTGGGTGTGTTTGTGTGTGTCCTGCGGTGGGTTGGCACCCTGCCCGGGATTGGTTCCTGCCTTGTGCCCTGTGTTGGCTGGGATTGGCTCCAGCAGACCCCCGTGACCCTGTGTTTGGATTCAGCGGGTTGGAAAATGGATGGATGGATGGATGGAGATATATATATATATATATATATATATATATATATATATACATACATACATACATACATACATACATACATACACACACATATATATACTGGGTTCCTTGTCTCTGCTGCCAATTTCCTGCTTTTGGCATTAAAAATAACTACTCACAGAGTATTTGCCAATTTATGTGCTATTCTGATGTCTGATCTGGAGAGGATGCGCACTGTACTTTCTGATACACCATGATGATAAGAAAGGCTGTGTCAGGTGGAGAGGGGGTTCAGATTGGAGTCGATTGTTTGCGGAGGTCTGTGGAAACTCCTAAGTAAGTATTGTTTGATAAATGTCTTAGGGTAGCCATTTGATGTGAACAGATGGAAAACATAGTGTCTTTTATTATTTTTTGTTTCTTTCATATTACAATGGATGTAAATCCTTCTGAACAATGTCATAACAAAGCTCCATTTATGCAGTGAGGGGTGATTGGTAGAAAAACGTAATATTTTCATAGTGGTGTTGATCCTGTTCAAGCTGTTGTTTTGGGGGGGTTGTTGGCTAGTTGCACATAAGTAGTGGTGTCAGAGAACATTCATGCATAATGCAACTGTTGCACCTCCTTAGAAGGATTGTGTAATAACAATGCTGCTATCATTTTGTACCGATCTCAAAGCCTTTGTTCTTGTTTTAGAGATACATACAGTTGGATGTCTTATATATAACTGGCTGGCCACATAGGTTTCCTGCATAAGGTTTTGTACATTTTCTGAAAATATTTTATGTTTCATATAGACTATTGCATACAGTATGGAACTCTGATAAAAATCAATGAAAGGTTTTCAATACAAAATAAACCTCTGAATTTAACAGATACAATTGAGTAGATATTTCTTTTTTCATTAGGACTGTACATTTAACACATTGCCCACTTTAAATATATGGATTTTGCACAACAAATTTTACTCTTGGAGTCTGTATAAGGCTTGTGTATAAAAATTCCAAGACAGTTTTACAAAACAACAGGTCCTTAAGTTAGGGATCAGGTAATGCATATTATGTGAGAAACAGGCTCCTACTAGCAATAACAGAAGACTAGAAAATATATTGGTAGAAGAATCTGGCATGAAATAACCCTAGTAGCCTGCTAGTGATGACATATTAAGTCATTAGCTGTAAAGAACATTAATGATGAAAGATTAAAGTTTACCATATTCTCCTGTTTGTAGAATGACTAACAATCAATCAGAAAACAAAAGGGTGCTCAAGGAATTGATTTTAAACCCAGTTTTAGTCCTCTAAAGATTTTAAATTATTATTGTCACTGAACCCTTTAAAACCATAGGAATTTGATGGAGGAAAATATTCAGTAGCAAATATTATTTAAAAGTGTATCCTTAAACAGAAGAAAAATCAACAATGGTGTTAGATAAAACAGAACATGTACACATGCACACTACATGCACTATATAATCCATTTTCAAAGTCTACTTAATCCCAGATTGGGACTATGATGGTCCTTATCACAGTAGAAATTATGTTTAAGAAAAAAATCAACACTGGATGGGGTGTCAGTCCATTACAGGCAACACTTATCCCAGGTAGGCTAAGCAGTGCCTCTGCAAAACCCTTGGAGACATAATATTCGGCTGTATGAAGTGCAGTATATTGAGAAACCCATGTTAGCATCAAAGAACATTTAAGTTTTACAAAAATAAAAATAGGGATTAGGCCATGAGGAATGACTAAATCTCTATGAAGAAATTATGCAAATTATTAACTCACTATGCAATACTCTCATTAACTGAAATAAATTTCATTTTCATCAACACACTTCCAAGATTATTCTATTTCTTTTTTTAACAGGTTTTCAAAATTACTTTTGTAATTTAGTATACTCAGTAGATGTATAAAAGATGAACTGGCTTTCAACTTCTGGCAATGTATTTTGATTCTTGAAAATGGATAGTTTTTTCCCTGTATCCAATCATTATTCAAACTTCAAACGCAATTACTTTCTAATTTGTGCTTATGATAAGCACATCATTTAGTTCAAGAATGACTCCACTGTAGACCACAACACTATCAAATTACAATTCAACAGAGCTTTTCTATTGCAGTGAAAAGAGTCTTACAAATAAAATATGATATATATCAAAGTTAATTATAGAAAAAATAAGTTTTCACAAATTAATAAATATGGGAAAAATACTCAGTGCAAACAAAAGGGAAAATTTATAATTTGTCTTGGGATTGCATTTTGGGTTCAAGTAATTTCTGCTGCTGTTGTAACAAAGTACAAACTGTATCATTAAAGCATCCAATGGCACAGCTAAAGGGGATGTTAAGACAAATGACAAAATCTTTCATCCATGGCCAAGACAGAATTGTTACCTTGTCTGCTGGTCTGGGAGGGAGTAAAACCAGAGCTAGAGCTTGAACTAGAGCTGGAGCTTGCTGGGCTGTGATGTGCAGACTACATTAAAACAAAAACAGAAAAAAAGGCATTAGTGAAAGTCCAGCACTGCACTCACCCTAGTGATGGGGAATGCAGCCACACAGACTTCAAAGCTTCTACACTCATTAAACGCTTCCTCTGTCCGACATCTCCCAGGGAACTCTGTCCTTCTGAATGGGAGATCCAGCTGGGAAGTTCCACCACAGTAAGCAGAATGCATAGAATTAGGCAAATGGAACGAAGGCATTAAGAATGGTGCACTAAAAAAGATTAGGCATTTTACAGTGACAATCAGTTTGTTTTTTTCCCCCCAATATACTCTTCAAAATAGAATCCAAAGGGAAATCCACAGAATTATTAATCGCCTACATAAAAAAGTACAACTGACACGTTTCACAGGATCCAACTGGGGTTTAATATGCCTCAAGAAATGTAGCTAGCCCAAGCAACTAAAGCATTTTTCCATTGGCTCTTCAATTCAATTTAAAAAAACAAACTACAACGAAAAATACAACCTTTATAACATTAATGCTTAGATACTATAGTAATAACCAAAATGTGCATCATACAAATGATTTAAGCATTTAATAATCAGTTATGTTTTGATATTCTGTGTAAAAAGTGAATGTTTCAGTATTTTCATAAAGATTTTGCTCTTGCACAAAACTGTAAAATTCTGTACATGCACAGCTCCAGTCACCTCAGTTCCAAAAATGTATTTCTCCTTAGAAAGTCAGAATGTAAGATTCTGAAACCATGATTCAAATCAAGCTAACGTAATAAAATAACAAACAACTATGGCATGTCATTGAGACAGAAAGGTACAAATTTTCTTAGCTCATAAACTGTACCATTATATTAAGTCTTTCGGCAATAGAGATAGCTTTGATGGTTTTAACAGTAGCCTGCCCTTATAAATCTGTCCATCTAGACTGTCCTAATGAACAAAGATTTATAATAACTAATGACTAAGGTTTACAATTTGCACAATGCCTCCTTAAGTAATATTTGGACTTTTGTGTTTTCACTGGCACAAGTACTAAAACTCTTTAACATCTGCTGTCTTAAAAGGAATAGCACCTTTAATGTTGATACAAAATACTATGAAGACATATACAATCATATATATCACTGACTTCCTCAGCTTACAATAGTCAGGCAGAATTTCTCTATACATTTGATGGGATTAAAAGACTTATGGCCGATAGCTTGGTCAAGTATTTAAGAAGAGAAACACAACTTGACACAATTTGGTTTCTAACAATAGATATCATGAAAAGTTTTATAAATATAAAATCCAAACTTTGAAAATTGCAGCAACAAAATAATAAAATTTTCCAGCGTGCTTTACCAGTGTTCCATGAAAAGCTAAATTTAATACCACAATCCTAAAACCGTATCTATACCTGCCATAACTTAGTGAAATTACTTATGACACATCATCTGCACTATAAAAGCACCACCACTTTTACTATTGCTTTTTTTCATAATTTTGTCACGTAAAACAATGAATGGCACAATTAATAGTAATTTTTGGGTTTGGAAAAGCTCACAAATCATGTGTGAGTTTTGCCCACTGTTCTGTCACGTGGTAGAACTTGCATTTATGTTTTATATAATTATGGCATAAAAACAAAAGTAAGACTGCGGTTTTAAACACATTTAAGTTATGCCTTGAATGTGGAGTGTCAATTAGGACCATTATCATTTTCAAACCTGCTTATTGTGACTACTAATTGTGGGATTGTCAAGGCCATTCTTATGAGTATTAGCACAAAGTCTCCTGAAGCAGACAACTCTCAACCCAGGACCATTAAATTGCAACATAGACTCATGCACTTGTCCACATTATTTCATACTATTCAAACTAGAGGTTCCGATTAAGACTAACATACCGAAGTGGCAATCACATTCTAGTGAAGGCTTCACAAATGGACATGTGGGTGTTTTACAAACAACATTCTAGACTTAAATTCAGCAAGACCCTGGAGTAAATTATATTTAATTAAATAGATCACCAGAGTATGTGATTTAAAAATGGTTATTAAGGGGAAACTCAAAGGGCTATGAGAAAGAAATCTTGGGGATAAGCGGTTATTACACTGGCATGTCCATTTGTGATCCCTTTAGTGAACAAGGTATGTATTTAGGCAAATATATTTCAGTAGCTTTCACTTTTTTCAAACTACTGTACAAGCATCATTTTAACTAAACTAATGACAGGACAACTAATGGACTAGGAGCAGTTCAGACTTGACAAAAGTACAAAAGCACATGCATAGCTGCAGTAAAACATGCACAACTTGTTCAATTTATGTCACATGCCACCCTTCCACAAGTATAAATATGCAGTAACAGGAAATGCTGACTAACATATCTCAACAGATTTCTTGGTTATAAATCAAAAAGATAGGGGCAGAATAATTAAAAAATAAAAACTTACTTTGAATGTCATTAATTTTGTTATCAACTTACATAGGTTTTTATATGCACTGCATATTTCATGAAAATATAATATAAAAAGGACCACGAACAAAAACTACACAAACATATTTACAAGTATATATAGTACACAAATACTGCATTTTGGATAAAATAATACTATTACACAGCAGCAAAAAATACCTGCCAATAAAGGCAGTACAAATAGCAACATTATTTTTAGATAAGTACACTTTTGGTTTTATTGCTTGAATTAATTACATTTACTGTTATAAACATCATTTAACATACCGGACAGGAATTCAAGGAGCAGGAAAAGTATGTTGGTGTGACAGAGGTTTGTGCAAGCATCTATCTGCCTGTTATCTGCCACATGTGCGACTTTGTGGTTATTTCAAATAATTTGTACTGGGGAACTGTTTGCTGTCAACAATGGCTATTAGATGAATAAAACAGGAATATATACAAAATATGTATAAGTAAATTACATGAAGGTTAATTTAAAACAGTATATTAATCTGTAATTGAGGTCATCCACAATGTTTCTCTGTTTTAAGACAGATGATTAACTAAATTTGAAAAATATCACTGAAATCTGAATTTTCACAACAAATTTTCTTTAAGAATGAATGCACCAAATATCAACAAAACCAGCCCAAATGAGTCCAAATGTTTTCCTTCAGAAAGACAGACATGATGATGCTAGCCGTTTTTCAAAAGATAGTTATTCATTTGGCTGACAACCAGCACAGGCGCAGAATACTGTGTACATGATTTTCAGGCCAACAAAAGCAAATTATATATGTAATTACGGCCATACTATTTGCAATTATAGGCCAACAGCATACATGATAATTTCCAACTGATTTGCAAAATATGCTGTCAAGTGCACAATAAATGTGAAATTTAGGCTATATGAAATTTGAGGTTTTAACATATTAAAGGGAGCATGGTTCTGAGAAGTGTGGCAAAAGATTTTAAAACTCAATAATTAATGATTGTTATGAATATTAACTATTAAAATGGGAGCCTCAGGTGTATGACAGGAGTCGTAGTTGATTGGTTCTGCTGCCATATACCCAGCTATTACATTTGAGTTGGATTAATAAATAAGAAAGCTTTGAGGTTTCTAAATTTTCAACAGTTTGGCACAGCAGTGTGCAAGGATAGTGTCATAGTATGTTATAAGTACAGCAATCATTCAGTTCATTGTGTTTTTACTACACTAAATCATCAAAAAACTAAAAGAAGGCAGTGAAAATTATTATTTGGTATCAAAAGTAGTATACGTTTAACAAAAAAAAAATATTGTCACTGTACATCTTAACAAGAGAAAACTTTATTAGTGGAAGTCTTTTCATTAAACATAAGTGGACTGCACAGTGTTCATTCATTTCTACACAAGTGAGTGTGTAGTTTCTATTGTTCTACCCATTTCAACCTCCATAAATCATTATGGCTGTAATACATGGTGGCTTCATCTATCTTAACTCACATTAACAATTTGCTTCTTTCGATCTTCTGCATAGAGTTGATTTCTAAGAAATTTTTGAATATAAGGAATTGCTACATCGGTATTTGGGGACTATAAACTGAGTAAGTATGTATATGTGTGTGAAAAGACTGAAACATCTGGGATTAGATTCTGCCTTGTGCCCAACCCTGATGGGCTCCAAAAAAAATGGATAAATTGATAAAAAGGTCTTGAAATGATTAAGAGGCTAGTGTGTTTGATTTCTAATTTCTGCTGTAGTTTAAACAACTGACTTATCATATTTGATAGAATTCTTAATTCATACCATCATTCAGTTAAAGACTAGTGCCATACTGCATAATTTCTAAAAGCCACATCATCTACAGTGACTTGGAACATTTAGAATGTGAAAATAACTTGAAGGCATTTCTAAAAATAGGACCATAACACACCTAGCAATAAAAAATCTGGACATATACAAGAACATTATTCCCTTTTCTATATTATACATTCTTTCAGATGGTGGCCCAGCATTATGTTTCGGGTTTTAATTGGATAATATCCTGTGTTATTTTCTGTACATCAAGCAGCCTGCATTAATATTTTTCCAGATTTTTCTCAGAGGCCACATGTATGCATGAAGTCATTTGATAAAGATGACAGTCCAGCAAATATGAAAGGGCAGAATGGCCACACTGTAACATCCATCCATCCATCCATTTTCCAACCCGCTGAATCCGAACACAGGGTCACGGGGGTCTGCTGGAGCCAATCCCAGCCAACATAGGGCACAAGGCAGGAACCAATCCTGGGCAGGGTGCCAACCCACCGCAGACTGTAACATTCATTTGTAAAATTTTGATTTACTGACAGGATAGTGATGTTTTAATTTCATAGCACTAGATGTGCATTAAATAACTATTATAAACACGTGTCACACAACTACTGTACCACTTCTGAAAGGCAAATTTTGAAATGCCTCATTCAAATATGTGGGCTGACAAAATTTACAGCTTTTACTGTATGTGACAGTGAATATGGAAAGAGGGACTAATGTTGAATTTCCTTGCTGAAATGCCAAAGAAAATATTTTTAGTTTTCTTTAAGCTGCTGTAACATGCAAAAAATTCAAATAAACTATATCATACCTATTATATCATATAAACTATTGTTTTGCTTAGTTTTAAGAATTTAATCAAGATTTAATACTCAAGTCAAGGATTCTATACAAAGCTGAATTTGGATTTTTTATTTTAAAACAAACAAACAGAAAACTGGAAACAGAGTAATTTTCAAAATGAATTCCAAACATAATTGCCCATTTTATAAATTGAATTGTCCATTTCACCATTAAATTCTAAACCGGTAGTATTCATTGATATACAGACAAGCAGAAATGGTAAATGGTGACTTAAGTTTAATTCTTAAATCTATGACTTATCACATTTAGTGGTGCATAATTAAGATTTACCTGTTAAGTACTGTAACTAACTTCACTACATTTAACAGCTTATTTCATGATAAATATATCCATCCATCCTCTTCCGCTTATCCAAAATCGGGTCGCGGGGGCAGCAGCTTTTGCAGAGATACCCAGACTTCCCTTTCCCCGGCCACTTCTTCTAGCTCTTCCAGGAGAATCCCAAGGTGTTCCCAGGCCAGCCGAGAGACATAGTCCCTCCAGCGTGTCCTGGGTCTTCCCCGGGGCCTCCTCCCGGTTAGACGTGCCCGGAACACCTCACCAGGGAGGCGTCCAGGAGGCATCCTGATCAGATGCCCGAGCCACCTCATCTGACTCCTCTCGATGCGGAGGAGCAGCGGCTCTACTCTGAGCCCCTCCTGGATGACTGAGCTTCTCACCCTATCTTTAAGGGAAAGCCCAGACACCCTGCGGAGGAAACTCATTTCAGCCACTTGTATTCGCGATCTCGTTCTTTCGGTCACTACCCATAGCTCATGACCATAGGTGAGGGTAGGAACATAGATCGACTGGTAAATTGACACGACAGACCGATGCAGAGCCCGCATTACTGCGGATGCCACACTGATCCGCCTGTCGATCTCACGCTCCATTCTTTCCTCACTCGTGAACAACACCCAGAGATACTTGAACTCCTCCACTTGGGGTAGGATCTCGCTACCAACCCTGAGAGGGCACTCCACCCTTTTCCAGCTGAGGACCATGGTCTCAGATTTGGAGGTGCTGATTCCCATCCCAGCCGCTTCACACTCGGCTGCAAACCGATCCAGAGAGAGCTCAAGATCACGGCCTGATAAAGCAAACAGGACAACATCATCTGCAAAAAGCAGTGACCCAATCCTGAGTCCACCAAACCGGACCCCCTCAACGCCCTGGCTGCGCCTAGAAATTCTGTCCATTAAAGTTATGAACAGAATCGGTGACAAAGGGCAGCACTGGCGGAGTCCAACTCTCACTGGAAACAGGTTCGACTTACTGCCGGCAATGTGGACCAAGTTCTGGCACCGATCGTACAGGGACCGATCAGCCCTTATCAGGGGGTCCGGTACCCCATACTCTTGGAGTACCCCCAACAGGATTCCCCGAGGGACACGGTCGAATGCCTTTTCCAAGTCCACAAAACACATGTAGCCTGGTTGGGCAAACTCCCATGCACCCTCCAGGACCCTGCTAAGGGTGTAGAGCTGGTCCACTGTTCCGCAACCAGGACGAAAACCACACTGTTTCTCCTGAATCCGAGGCTCGACTATCCAACTGACCCTCCTCTCCAGGACCCCCGAATAGACTTTTCCAAGGAGGCTGAGGAGTGTGATCCCTCTGTAGTTGGAACACACCCTCCGGTCCCCTTTCTTAAAGAGGAGGACCACCACCCCGGTCTGCCAATCCAGAGGCACTGTCCCTGATGTCCATGCGATGTTGCAGAGGCGTGTCAACCAAGACAGTCCTACAACATCCAGAGCCTTGAGGAATATACATCAATAAAATGAATCACAAATGTTGAAAGCACCAATCTACAATAATTCTCATAATAATCATAATGCAGTTTTACTTACACACTACTAAGTACACAGACTTCTTTGTAAGGGCGAATAATTTTCACTTGGACAGTGTAGTGTACTATATCAACAGTATACTGAATTTTAATAACAAAGAGCTTCTAAAATGTTCAGTGTACAGCCACAGACTACAGGTAATCGAACACCAGCTTTCAGCATGTCAGGTCCATAAGACATTCAATATTCTGGGGAAAATATCAAATATTTGAGACAATATGATTATATGACATACAGCTGTTGCAGAAAAATTCCATTAAGCTCTAACAAATAAGTAACTTTCAAAGTAAATTCTATAAATCTTGTAAGATAGTTTCTAATTGTAAAAAAAGAAATAATATGGGCATATGGTAGTAATAAATCATACTATCAAGTTTCTAAAATGTTTTCTTTGGCTTAAGAACCAGATTTAATTGTACTTTATTGGTTGTGTGAATGCCAAAGAAAATTACCATTATTTAAAACAATGAAAATGTACACCTTATTTTCAAATGTTTTCTGAAAGTTTAGAGAGCCTATCAACTGTCTTTCATTTATTTAAAAAAAATCTACTTTATTAACAAAAATAACAGCCATTCCAAACAACCATTACAATTATAAAATAAAAAAGGATCAAATCATCAAGGCTTTAAAACAACTTTTTAGCTTTTCTGCTATGGATACAGAAGTGAACACCTATTCAGAAAATTTTGCTTAAAGCAAAATGTCAACCCATCAGAAATTTTCCGAACTGACACTATAAAAGCATCACATTCATTAAAATATTACCATTTATTTTGTCCCAAACCATTTACTAATAATAGAAACATTTATTATTGTCAACTGGTGTGCGCTACAAAGAGTTAGGTGGCCACACAAAGATATATAATAAGCTGTGTCAAATTGTCTTGTTTGAACTAATTATACTCCCTCCAGAAAAGAGTGCTATATTCATCACTGTACATCTTAATGAATGACATACTATGAAATTCCCTTTTCACTATTGTTACTGGACTCGGCACTGCCATACTATAATAAATAATTTCACTTTTCAGTAAAAGGGACTTTCAAAAAGGGGGAAAAACTAATTAAGGGTGCTTCTTGTCGGACTTTTTCTTTATATTTTATATATATATATATATATATATATATATATATATATATATACATATACATACACATACACACACACACACACACATACATATTCACACACAGACAAAACACTATCAAAGAGTCATCTAGCACCTGGTAAAACTTTATTTACTGCTGAAAATTTTATCACAGTACAAAATGAAAACAAAAAAAATTATGTGTGTATTATATATGCATAAACACACATATACATATACATATATGTATACACACACACAAAGAATATCTCCCTACCATGATATAATGATGTATTTTATTTTACATTCAAAGGAAAATGTTCCTGAATGTATTGCAGGTTTAGTTTCATTCTATCAAAACAATAACTCACTGCATATTACTGCAATATGTGAAGTGTCTGAAGCTCAGCAAGCATTACTTATAAAACTTCTCATAATTATATATATAAACTAAGAACATTAAATATTTAGAAGACGTTAGGATGTTTGAACAAACTAGTTAGTAACAAAGCAGTTATTAAAAAGTATGCACTAGTAAAACTTGTAGGTAGATACCCATTATAAGCTTAATTGTTACTTGTTTTGCACACAATAAATATATTATTATACTGGTCAACTGTTGCTTACATTAATAAACCTATTGTCTCTATAAAGAAAGTATCACCTATAATTTAACACGCCACATTTGGAAACACATAATGGAATTCCATCCACTCTCTCATTACTGTTTTCCCTCCAAAAAGTTTTAAGATAAAAGAAAGTGCCACAGCTTTTCAAGCAAACCATACTATTCTCAGTTGCAACAATAAAATCATAAATCTTCCGGCTTCCAATGGATGCTCGTAAAACTGTCCATTTCTTTCTGTGGGGTTTCTACTTGGAACGTGTGAGGATCTGGCAAGTTTTTAAACTGCTAGAAATTCATTATAAAGACCAATAAATTAAAAAAACAAAACAAAACACGCACTCTAAACATTAGTGGTTTTGTTTTAAGGCAAACTGTAGTGTTACTGCCAGCAAAAAAAGAACAGCAATGATTATATTTAAATAATCAGAACACATATTATTATTATTTATTTATTTGGGTGATGCCTTTACCCTAAGCAACTAACAACATCTGAGATACAATTGGTTATATTTCTTTTGTTTACCCAATTGGAGCACACGTGGGTGAAGAGACCTGCTCATGGTCACACAGTGCCATTAGGAGGATTTGAGCCAAAACCCACAGAGGCTGAAGTCCAAAGCCTTAACCACTACACCACACAGCCTGCCAATTGCTCACTTTAGTGTCTCTTGCAAAGGACACAATTCTCAAGAGTGAAAACAGCAAGAAAAATGGAAACCTCAGTATAATATAAAAAGTAAGTTCAATCCAGTGAAGCCTACACATAGCAAATAAATTGTAAGAAACTTTGCAGCCCATGTTGGGGAATTCATTCATTGCAATAAAGAATACCATAAGATAACATATAGATAATTTACTGGCTCAGTCCCAAGAACTCTTATACTCAATTACTAAAGTTACTATGGGCAGTAGATTTGCTATAAATCAGTGCTGCTCAAGTAGGTACCTGAAAACCCTTGGTTTAAAAACTTATTTCATTTTATCTACATGTTAAAAGAACAGAACAGTGTTCAAACCTGGGAGAGGAAAAAAATGTATACTAATATTAAAAAAAAAAAAAAGTGCTTGACACAACCAGTATGTGCATTAAATTTTAAAAGGGGAAACCATACTGGAGTTATATTCAGTCAAATTACAGGGTTGTATATTGAAAACACAACAGTTTGAAACATTGTATGGAAATGTCTGCATACACAGTCTATTATTAATTCATTCATTCGTTCATTATTTGATCAGCTTATTCCAATTCTCCAATTCAATTTGAAATCATTAGTAATTAATTGTAATTAATTTTTATGCTGCCTTTCACGTTTGCCATTGTTTGCCAGAAGAATTGACTGCATGCGCAACATTGTGTCTGATCCAGCTTGCTACAGACGAGGCCATTCACGCAAACCTAAGTGACAGGGGTCAGACTTGGCAACCACTAGTGACTTTGATATTTGGTTTGTATCCTGGTCTGATTTATTAAACTGCTGAGAATTCAACTTACCAATTTCTGCTTGTTAGAAAACTGTTCTCTTCATTTGTCCCTAAAAGCACAATAAATTGATCCGTACCTCTATCACAACAACTGCAACTTCCCTTTTTTCAAAAGACAGTACCCACTGCAACACTGACTTCATTTTTTTTTTTCTGAGATTTTGCATATTGTGAGCAAAGCACTTAGAAACAAGCAATATTAGACTGATTAAAACATTTTGGCTAAATACAGTAGATAAAAAGTTATTGTACATTGTGGTGCAGATTATTTTGTCATAAGCTCTGCTGTTTTTAAATAAAGCAATGCTCCATGACTTCTTTTACCCATGGGAAATCTGTTCACTGAAGTTAACAGATATTTGCAAAGACTGCAGCTTTCTGCTTGTACATATTACAATGGAAAGGCAAAAAAGACCCCTGCTCATGTTCACTTTTTTCAGTTTTACAGATTAAAGGAAAAAATGTTTGTCTATAATATTTTCTGATCCAGACCAAAAATAAAAAATATATTTTTGTGGTTTTAATATTAAATTTAAAAATTAAAATCAAATGACCAAAAGGCACATGTAAGTCTCAAGAAAATAATGTTGTCTCTTCTATTTCTGAAGTGCAATCACTGAATCCATAATCCTGAGGAGTATTGCCACTTTAGGGTAGAGATGTGCACATACACATTACCTAAGCAGTTCATAAAACATATTAGACAGCAGTAAATTAATTATTGATACCAACCTTTTTTTTTTATTAAGTTGATCTCTTTAATAAGCTGTTGAATTTATGTAGTTTGAGCATTTTACCTGACTAATGTATTGATTTATATGTTTTGTACCGTTTTATCTGTAGCCTATTTGTTTATTTACCAGCATTGTAAATGTAACTTCTATAACATAGAAGAAAGTTGATGTGGATCTGTGTGGTACATTATAAATTACAATCAAATATTATGGTGAGTAGTATATTAAAATGTTTACTTCAGTGCAGCACAACATCCTTCGTGATAGTGAAGAGGGCTGCATAGCATTTTCTACAAAAAAAAACTGTGAAATGCCAGGTGAATAGGTATATTTATGTGCTGTAATTTGATCCTACAGTGTTTCACTGCACTTACTTTTGAACATTACAAATAAAAGTGTAAGACGATCATTTACAAATATATATATATATATAAATATAAAATCTCACACTTCATTCTTTAAACAGACTAGAAAAATCATACTGTTCAAAAATTGTATTTGTTAGTTTCTGTAATCTGGAGCATTATCAAGTTTTTATTATTTATCAGGGATTAAAACTACATATCACCATAATTTTGGTGTACTTTGTGCACATAAGTAGAAGCTTAACAAGTAGTGATATTCTTTTAAATGTTTAAATCTCTCTGTACACCAACTTTGCTGGGCTATATCATCCAATCCCATGGGTTCTCTTATCAGTGCTGCTGATGAATACACTGCTGTATATGTTGTTCCCACCTGAAGACAACATGGTATCAGCTAGAGTCTATGCATGTCTTACTGATTTCTCAACCTGGGTGAAGGACCACCATCTACAGCTCAACCTGGCAGACAGATTTAGACTTTATCTGACAGAATATACAGCACAACTTCTGGTCCAGGCAACTCACTTCTGGCAGGAGTCGTCGCATGTGATATCAAGCAGCTGCAGATTGTCCAGATTGCAGCAGGCTCATCTTGTATTTAACCAGCTGACAAGGGTATATGTCACTCCTGTCTTCAGGTCGCTACATTTGCTTCCTGTAGCGGCACACCTTAAGCTAAAATCCCTGATGCTCACCTACAGAGCAGTCAATGGGTCAGCACTTGTGTATATGGAGACACTGGTGAGGTGCCATGCTATCTTTTGCTCACTCAGGTCTGCCAGGGAACAGCATCTGGTAATACCGCCTCTATGTGGTATCAAGTCTCAATCCAGACTCTCTTCCTTTGTAGTTCCTAGTTGGTGGAATGAACTGCCCACCTCTATCCGAACTGCTGACTTCCTCAATGTATTTAAGAAGCAATTGAAAACCCATCTGTACTATGTGTGTTTGGGAATAAAAAAAAAAAAAAAAAAAAAACTTGGCTCTGTGATCTTTCATATGTTTGGTTGATGTTACATTAAGTTTAATTGCTTTATTGATTGTTAAGCTATTGTTTGTAAATTTTTAGCTAGTACATCTTTTCCCTTGCAGCAATCAACTTTTGTTACTTGTCCTACTACACTTGCTGAACAAACAGGTCATAGCTTAATGTTACCACTTTTGTAAGTTGTTTTGGATAAAAGCACCTGCCAAGCAATTAAATGTAAATCTGAATCTGCATGGCTGAGTATCAAATGAGAATTTGCAAATTTGGGCTGGAAACAGCTGAATTCAAGTTAAGTACTAAATTTGAAAATTACAATCAAATAGAACATTGAACTCTCAATAAGTAATGTCTTTTTTCTCAAGCTCCACCACTGAATTTTACAGTCCTGTAAAGGACACAGAGTCTTGGAAAGGACTCCGTTTTTTTTTTGTTTTACTATAATTTAGAACTGATTTAGACTTGCTCTGGACTAGCTATATGAAGGTGAAGTTTATTACAAACCTGGATAGTTCGATAGAATCAATAGTGAATTTATAAGTAATTTTATCTATCCATCAGTTTCTCATTAAGCTACCAGAGACTATCCTGTGGTAAGAAGCCAACATGAACTCAAGAAACACATTAGAATTTCACTTTGGAAGGACACAAAATAAGATACACAATTAGTACTTCAAAATCAAACCAAATGATAAGTAGAATCAAATCAACCTTATGAAACACAACAATTTTGGTTAAAAGAGTTTACATACCGTAATCATGGCAAAGATAAGGGGAATGAGCGCTGAAAGAAATACTGTTTAAGCATGTCAGCATTTATTCAACAATAAATATAAAACAGAAGCAAAGCTGACAGAAGCTACAATTATTTAGTTTGGCCTTTCTGCACAAGTTATTTATCTCAGTTTTTATGCATACTTATAAGAAGCAGTACCAGTGCCTCAAACTGGAGAATAGGGTTAATTGATCCATGACTGTACTGTACAGAACATCATACCAGCAACAAGCAAATGCAGCTTTATCTGTCACCATTAAGTAAGTAATATATATATTATTAAACAGTCAAAAATTAATTTTAAAAATCTGTCTACATTTGTATTGTTTTTTCCAGTCATCTGACTATATGACCAGATAACATAAGAATGTTGAAAACATTATTACACTGTAGATCTTAAAATATTTTGTGAAGTTGCAGCACTAAGCGGCGATATTTTCCAGATTATGTATGAAAATCATCAGACATAATCAAAGACGGGTAGAAGGGTGTGGTATTAAGCTGTTCTCTTATGGAATGTCTGCCTATTCAACATATTAAAAGCCAACACAACAGATGTGAAAAGGGTTGAATGATATGTTGAAAGTAAGCAGAATGGGATATTTGTGAAAGTGAAAAACAACACCTTGGCCAAGATCTAAAGTGCAGCAGACTTGGAATAAGCAAGGTAATATTAAAAGAAGGCACTTAGAATTAATTTGCATTGCAACATCATAGGCCACTGTATTTTTAAGAATGTGATATCACCCATCTCTTCTAGGATAGCATATGAACTCCAAAACAGTCTTGTATGTGTTAAGGCACAGAAACATTTCAAGTGGTTCATTATGTTTTTAAAAATGTTAATGACTTTTGATTCAGCATGGGCTTGTGACAGTACTTGCCACTGCCAACTACAACAGGAATGCCAATTAAGCAAATGTTTGTGACACTCAAATGGTGCACTTTTCTTTTCTATAATTGACTTTACATGTACCTTTTTAACTACAAGAATTCTACATGGAGCAGATTTTTTTTGTGTTGATTTTACTGCAACACCTTTCTGAAACATCAGCTCTTTGATAATGATGATGTGCCAAATGGGAATAAAAAGTTGTTTTAGCACGTTTTTGAATACAGACACACAGTGTCATCCAACTCTCCAGTAATGCATATTCAGTTTCAAATAGTATTTACTGTTCTTTGTGACACCAGGAATTGTTAAAGATTAAATGTTTTTCAGGACTGTCTCAAAGAACAAGATTTTTTTTTAAAACCCTCTCACATATCAATACGCAAACATATTTGGGCCACAAAAAAAAAAGAAATGTTACACTTATTTCTTAGTTTACCAGCTGCTGTAAGATCTGCTATCTAAACAGTGCAAAATGTCCTGACAAAATGTTTAATATACAAATATAAAGTCCCTGCATCATGGCAGAAAGCTGTACGCTTCATTTAACCTTAAGACAAAATGTAGTTAAATGGCCAACAAAACAGTTTCCAATTGCCAATTTGTAGTATTTTGGATCTGTGTTACCTATGGCCGTCACCCAAATGTTACTGCATCTGACCCCACCCTATCCCTGCAGGTAGTCAACCCACATGGAGGCTCAGTGCAACTCTGAAAATGAGATCATACCTTTCACATTATACACTGTGTATTTAAAAATACCACAGCAGATCAAATAACATGATGAAATACACAAAATGAAGTATAGCCACTAGAATTAAAACAAAAAAAGTGTACTGAGGACACTTTGCACTTTAAGGTATTTTTGAAAGACTAAAACCCATTTTAGGTACGTTTGAATATAAGGTGAAAGTATCTACTACTATTGGAATGTCTGTCTGTGCACATTAAAGAACTCGGCTCTCATCAGAACAATTATGTTTAAATTTGTCGCACATATTCTTAAAGGAAATTTGTCAAAACAGTTTATAAAATTTTCATTGAGATATCTCAAACAGGTACTGCTGTACAAAATTCAAAGCCTCTCATTGAAAACCATTTGCAAATTTTTAAACTTACCCATCTTAAAAGAGAGAAATGTTATGTGCAACTGCAATTAAGGATTAGTTTACAGTTTTAAATTTACTTAGATGAAACTTCAAATTGTATAATTTGTATATTTTCCTTTTTACTCAACCAATAGCTGCTCTATATAGAGAAATGGATACCAACACAAATAAGTCAAATTCCTGGGAGGCACATGCATGCAAACCACACCTCTGGTATACCAGCTCACTTCTCCAGTTGGCTGAGGTTTTTTCATATGTATCTCTCACTGTTGAAAGTTCACTTTATGCAACTTTGCTTTTATGAAAGACTTACTGTACATTAAGTACCCGTTTTCACTAACTGACTTCACTAGCTAAAGAGGATTTTTCGCTTTTATGAAGGAAGCAAGCCATCTTTAACAGTGTGCACCCCAGTAGCATCCAGCTCCTTATCCTGAAGTTCATTCAGCATTAAATCGTCATTGCATTGAACTGTGCTTGTGAGCGTCTGTGCTTAATATTATCTAATTTTACTTTGTGGAAGTTGAAGAAGATGCATTTGAAGGGTTTTTGATGAAGAGATGATGTAATTGCAAGAGGAAAGGGTATGAATAAAAACCAAATGAAAGAATGAGTTGCCCGAAAGTGAAGTTGCCCATGAACTGAACATGAAGCACTTGTGTGAAATTTTGACTTTGACTGACAGTGGTACAATGACTGCAGAAAAGCATGACTTTAATTTTGAAAGGATACCTACAAAGAACTGTATGATAGAAAAATTGATGAGACTAAGCATTCAGACATACTGCAATATTTCAAGCCTTCCACATCAGCCCAAGCAGATGATGAACTTTCACTTTGAACATGGAGGCAGGCAGACACAGAAGGTGTAGAACTTAGTGACTAGCAGGCTCTGATGGATTCAGATGATGATGATGAGATGTTAATGGATGACTCTCTTTATCCTTCATCCCAATCTCCTGTACCTCCCACCACCCCAACCTGTAACTCCTCAGCCTGACACATCATCACCACCACCACATCCTCTCAGCCTTCCAGTGTCCTTGTTGTCTTCCCAATTTGGGTAAGTAAAAATTAGACTATATGTACATTATTTCTACTTTATACAGACTGTATATTTATCACATTATTCATGGTTTTACTATATTTTAATCTTATTTTAGGTTTAATGTGTTACTGGTATGATTTGGTAGATTATTTTTGAGTAAGGAGACGCTCAATATTTTTTCCAATATATATTAATGGTTAATGCTTCTTCGCTTTGTGCCATTTTGGCTCACAAAAGGTTTTACAGAAACACTTTACTATCAGATAGAGGGGGAAACTTGTTATATATGTCTTCATATAAGCAATTAGTCAGGAATGTAAGAGCAAGAGAATTATGTAGCACTGCTCTATAAAAACAGTAAAAAAAATACCAATACATTTTTTATATTACACCAAAGACAACTTTACAGCTGCATTATCTGAACATTATAATGATTCGGTATTTCTCTGAACATTGCAATTTACAGGCAAAGCTCCAGACAACTCTCCATCCAACAATCTTGAGACTTCAACAGAGTACTTCTTTCAAAAATGTAATGTGAAAATAATGTAGCTACAGTAATCCCTCCTCTATCGCGGGGGTTGCGTTCCAGACCCCCCCCGCGAAAGGTGAAAATCCACGAAGTAGAAACCATATGTTTATATGGTTATTTTTATATTGTCATGCTTGGGTCACAGATTTGCACAGAAACACAGGAGGTTGTAGAGAGACAAGAACTTTATTCAAACACTGCAAAAAATATTTGCCTCTTTTTCAAAAGTTTAAACTGTGCTCCATGACAAGACAGAGATGACAGTTCCGTCTCACAATTAAAAGAATGCAAACATATCTTCCTCTTCAAAGGATTGCGCGTCAGGAGCAGAGAATGTCAGAGAGAGAGAGAGAAAAGCAAACAAAAATCAATAGGGCTGTTTGGCTCTTAAGTATGTGAAGCACCGCCGGACAAAGCAGCTGCAAGGATGTACAATGTGAAGGTAATCTTTCAGCATTTTTTGAGGAGCGTCCGTATCCTCTACGCCAGTGTGCGAACAGCCCCTCTGCTCACACCCCCTCCGTCAGGAGAAGAGAATGTCAGAGAGAGAGAGAGAGACAGAGAAAAACAAACAATCAAAAATCAATACGTGCCCTTTGAGCTTTTAAGTATGCGAAGCACCGTGCGGGAAGCATGTCGCTTGACAAAGCAGCTGCACAGAAGGGAGCAACGTGAAGGTAATCTTTCAGCATTTTTAGACGAACGTCCGTATCGTCTAGGGGTGCGAACAGCCTCCCTGCTCACACCCCCTCCATCAGGAGCAGAGAATGTCAGAGCAAGAGAGAGAGAGAGAGAGAAAAGCAAACAATCAAAAATCAATACGTGCTGTTTGATCTTTTAAGTATGCGAAGCACAGTGCGGGAAGCGTATCGCTTGACAAAACAGCCACATGTAAGCCCAGCAAGGAAGAGAGCAATGTGAAGGTAATCTTTTAGCGTTTTTTGAGGAGCGGCTGTATCCTCTAGGGGTGCGAACAGCTCCCGTGCTCACAATATATTTGAGAAGTTTTATTTAATATGTAATACGCGCTCTGGTTGGGTAGCTTCTCAGCCATCTGCCAATAGCGTCCCTTGTATGAAATCAACTGGGCAAACCAACTGAGGAAGCATGTACCAGAAATTAAAAGACCCATTGTCCGCAGAAATCCGTGAACCAGCAAAAAATCCACGATATATATATATAAATATGCTTACATATAAAATCCACGTTAGAGTGAAGCCGCGAAAGTCGAAGCACGATATAGCGAGGGATTACTGTACTGCAAAACCCATTTGGATTATGCTTTCAACTATGTGACATTGTAAAGTGCTATTAAAAAGCATGTATTTAACACAGTCTACTAATGTAATATTTTATCCATTATTTTTGAATATGACACAATAAAATAATTTTTTGATGAAGCAACTTAACAAAAATGTAAATGTTCCAACTTTTAAATCAAAGTTAACTAAGTAAATGAAATACAATTCTGTTTATATGTAAATCAGATTTTTTTTTTTTTTTTTTAATACCAGCAACAGATTCCTTTAGTGACATCATTGTGGTTTAAAATATACCATGTTATTTTATAGATACTGTGTCAAATGAATGAACATGATATCAGTAAACATTTAACTGGATTGAGACTTCCTGATGTTGTGCAAAAATATTTTTTGATGACTCAGTTGGTCTCCAAAGGTGGAAAAATAACTTCTGTGTATTATTATGATAAGGGCATGGGTAAACAAAAAAAGCAGCTGGCTAAAAAGTGGCCAATGCATTAAATGAAAAAAAAACAAACAAAAAAAAATATCACACAAATGAAAAAAAATAGAATAAGAAAAAGAAATATAGGCAGTGAAACTCTAAACACCACAAATAATATTGGAAGGTAGAATTAACACAATTACAATCCTGAACCTGCACCACACTATCGGGAGAGAAGAAGATTGCCAAAGGGTCTGGTGGGGTGAATTCACTTCTTTTAGCTATAGTAACTGTGTATAGTAAAATCTAGCCAATAGTGCAAAATACACTGTGATAATTCATCAGCCTCTTCAGTCTTGTGTGGAAACCAGAGACAGTACACCAACATTAACATACTGTGGCTGTAGGGCTCATTTAAAACAATAACAACTTGCTCTCTACAAATAAAATTGTGTCAGCCAATATATGTGGAGATGTTTATATAACTTGTGTTTTTGCTTGTGAGTGATCACAAGAATATCCAATATACTGGCAATGGTGCTATTTATTACTGAGGGAGATTCACTGTATACAGGTGAAGCTTTGGGAAGTGAAGAAAAAGCACAACACTCAAAAGTACGCATAATAGAAAAAAAAAGATTCCTCAGCAGTTTACCGAGGTCATTTATGTTCCATAACATGGGGATTATTTTGACAAATAAGAAGGAGGAAAAATAGTTATGTTTCTCTGGATTCAGAGGAGCCAGGTGGGGTGGTATAGGACAGCCTAGCAGAAAGAGACTGGAAAAAGAACTGATGGAGAGATTAATTTGTCTTGACTTGACAGGCAATATAAGAATGAGTGTTGCTCAGGTATGAAAAGATGGGTATTAATTTCAGACTGGGATTGTAGGAATCAAAAGTTTAAAAAAACCTAACCTTAATAGACTCTTTCAAGACCCCAAAAACAAAAAGGCATTAAGTGAAAAAACATGACTGCATTGCACATTCTTTAAGAGCAAGACGATTTGACTAGTCACATATCAAATTGTAATCATTCTAATTTATAGTGTTACACATTTGAATGAAGGAAATGGAGAAATAAACTTGTTCTTGAATAGTACTATACATAGCTCTGATAAATGTATGGAATTGTAAAGAACAGCTGTAGTTGTCAAATACACTGTCCATTTTCTAACCGGCTTATCTAATTAGGGCAGAAGCAAACAAGTTTTTTCCCCAGTTGTACTGAATACAAGGTAGGAACCAACCTGGCAGGGATGCCATACTTGTAAATATCCATTACCACCCATAAAGGGATGGATGGATAGATAGATAGATACTTTATGAATCCCAAGGGGAAATTCACATACTCCAGCAGCAGCATACTGATACAAAAAAAATATTAAAGATTGATAATAATACAGGTAAAAACAGACAATAACTTTGTATGATGTTAACGTTTAACCCCCCCCCCCCCCCCCCCCCCCGGGTGGAATTGAAGAGTCACATAGATTGGGGGAGGAACGATCTCCTCAGTCTGTCAGTGGAGCAGGACATTGACAGCAGTCTGTCGCTGAAGCTGCTCTTCTGTCTGGAGATGACACTGTTTAGTGGATGCAGTGGATTCTCCATAATTGATAAGAGCCTGATTAGCGCCCGTCGCTCTGCCACAGATGTAAAACTGTCCACCTCCATGCCAACAATAGAGCCTGCCTTCCTCACCAGTTGGCAAGGCGTGAGGCGTCTTTCTTCTTAATGCTGCCTCCCCAGCACACCACCACGTAGAAGAGGGTGCTCGCCACACCGTCTGATAGAACATCTGCAGCATCTTATTGCAGATGTTGAAGGACGCCAGCCTTCTAAGTAAGTATAACTGGCTCTGTCCTTTCTTACACAGAGCATCAGTATTGACAGTCCAGTCTAATTTATCATCCAGCTGCACTCCCAGGTATTTTGAGTACTGAGAAAAGCGCTATATAAATGTAATGAATTATTATTATTATTATTATTATAGGTCTGCACCATCTGCACACAGTCACCTCCGATGATTACGGGGTCCATGAGGGGTCTGGGCCTCCTAAAATCCACCACCAGCTCCTTGGTTTTGCTGGTGTTCAGGTGTAGGTGGTTTGAGTGACACCATTTAACAAAGTCATTGATTAGGTCCCTATACTCCTCCTCCTGCCCATTCCTGATGCAGCCCACGATAGCAGTGTCGTCAGCGAACTTTTGCACGTGGCAGGACTCCGAGTTGTATTGGAAGTCCGATGTATATAGGCTGAACAGGACCGGAGAAAGTACAGTCCCCTGTGGCGCTCCTGTGTTGCTGACCACAATATCAGACGTGCAGTTCCCAAGACGAACATATTGAGGTCTGTCTTTAAGATAGTCCACGATCCATGCCACCAGGTATGAATCTACTCCCATCTCTGTCAGCTTGTCCCTAAGGAGCAGAGGTTGGATTGTGTTGAAGGTGCTAGAGAAGTCTAGAAACATAATTCTTACAGCACCACTGCCTCTGTCTAAGTGGGAGAGGGATCGGTGTAGCATATAGATAATGGCATCCTCCACTACCACCTTCTCCTGATATGCAAACTGCAGAGGGTCGAGGGCGTGTTGAACCTGTGGCCTCAGGTGGTGAAGCAGCAGCCTCTCCATGGTCTTCATCACATGTGATGTCAGAGCAACAGGCCGGAAGTCATTCAGCTCACTAGGACGTGATACCTTTGGGACAGGGGTGATGCAAGATGTTTTCCAAAGCCTCGGGACTCTCCCCTGTTCCAGGCTCAGGTTGAAGATGCGCTGTAGAGGACCCCCCAGCTCCGATGCACAGACCTTCAACAGTTGTGGCGATACTCCATCTGGACCCGCTGCTTTGCTGGCACAAAGTCTCCTCAGCTCTCTGCTCACCTGCGCTGTTGTAATTGTGAGTGGGGATGTCTCTCCTATGCTGGTATCAGCAGAAGGATGTGTGGAGGGTGCAGTACTCCGAGGTGAGAGTGAGAGTGGGTTAGGGTGGTCAAACCTGTTAAAGAAGTTGTTCATTTGGTTTGCTCTCTTCACGTCTCTCTCGATGGTGGCACCCCACTTCGAACTGCAGCCACTGATGATCTTCATCCCATCCCACACTTCCTTCATGCTGTTATTCTGCAACTTCTGCTCCAGCTTTCTTCTGTACTGCTCCTTCGCCGCCCTGAGCTGGACTCGGAGTTCCTTCTGCACGAGCTTGAGCTCATGCTGATCACCGCCTTTAAAAGCCCTTTTCTTCTGGTTCAAAAGGCCCTTGATGTCACTTGTTATCCATGGCTTGTTGTTAGCATAGCAGCGTACAGTTCTTACCGGAACTACAATGTCCATTCAGAAGTTGATGTAGTCAGTAGTGCAGTCAACAACCTCCTCAATGTTCTCACTACGTGATCCCTGCAGGATATCCCAGTCTGTAGTTCCAAAGCATTCTCTCAGAGCCTTCTCTGCCTCGGGGGACCACTTCCTGAATGAGCGTGTGGTTGTAGGTAGGACCCTCACTATTGGTTTGTAGTCAGGCTGAAGAAAAACCAGGTTATGATCTGCTTTCCCAAGTGCAGGCAGCGGGGTGGCGCTCTACGCGTCTTTAACATTTGCATACAGTAAATCAATAGTCTTATTTCCCCGGGTGTTACAGTCCACATACTGGGAGAAGGCAGGTAATGTTTTGTCCAGCGTCACATGGTTAAAGTCTCCAGCGATTAGCACAAGCGCCTCAGGGTGCTGCGTTTGTAACTTAGCAACAGTAGAATGTCACTCGCTATCTCCACGTCCGCCCGAGGAGGGATGTATACAACAACAATAATGACGTGTCCAAACTCTCTGGGCAAGTAATAGGGATGCAAACTTACGGCCAACAGTTCGATGTCCCTGCAGCAAGTGGAGACTTTGACGTTAACAAGTCCAGAGTTACACCACCGTGTATTAACACAGAGAGTGAGTCCTCCTCCTTTGTGCTTCTCACAGGTACTTGCGTCTCTGTCCGCTCTAACTGTGCTAAACCCGGGTAGCTCCACGTTAGCATCTGGGATGGTGGTAGTTAGCCACGTTTCGCAAAAACACAACAAACTGCAATCTCTGTAGGTTCTGACATTTTTCACCAGCGCAGCCAGTTCGTCGATCTTATTTGAGATTGAGTTCACATTTCCCAGAATCACAGAAGGCACTGAAGGCTTAAAACGCCACTTTCTCGCAAGCCGCTTCATTTTTAGCTTAGTGCCGGCTCTGCTGCCACGATACTGCCTTCTTACCTCGTCGGGTAAATAGGGAACCACACCGGCACTGGCATTTGTTCTCAGCGCTCGAAGTTGAGTACTTGAATAGATGAGTCTCGGCGTGTAAAAATCCATGCCCACGTTGTAAAAGTAAGTGTGTCCAGGGAACGAATCCACATAAAATAAAGTGATAGGAGTGATCATTAAAAAAGACAAAAAATAAAAGTAGAAAAATAAAGTTGTACACGGAGCTGCTGAAAAGGCTGTCACTCTCGGCGGCGCCTGAGTCACTATATAAATTAATCAGATATCTAACCTAGACATCTCTGGGATGTCAAAGAACATTCTGCAGGCAGTGTCAGCAAAAGCTATAGCAAGTAAAAATCAGGCAAGTTTCACATGAAATTGCTTTCTCTCTACCAGTTTAGTATTCAATGGTGATGAAATGAGCTGCACCTTATGTAAATGCCAAAAAAATAAAACTTATTTTTTGTTTTAAAACTGGCCAGAGATTTATATGGTCCAGCTCGTTACACTTAAAAATGCAGGTAAAATTTCTCTAATGGTGCAACATGTAATGTTTTGATGGAAGCATGAATGCAGAGATGCACAGTTAGCAAGGCTGCTACAACCGGACACCTCATTGCTGAAAACAGATCAGCAAATACGACATTTCATATATTGGGTTTTCAAAGTGATTAGTGATTGATTGATTGATTAGTGTAACAACTAAAATGTGATGAATGCAGTGAAGGCACACACAACACATATATGAATGGTACCAGAGCGACTGGGAATCAATCAGAACAATTACTGAAGTGTGGATCAGTCCAATTTCTATATCATTAATACACAAGCACAAGCAATAACAAAGTATGATCAGTTATGTGACAAATGCTTAGAATTACATAAATGATTGTATGAGAGTCTGGAAATTATTGGTTCATTTTCAATTGTAAAATCTGAATTTCTCAAAGGTAGTCTTAAAGCTGGCTAAAAGTATCCATCCATCCATCCTCTTCCGCTTATCCGAGGTTGGGTCATGGGGGCAGCAGCTTGAGCAGAGATACCCAGACTTTCCTCTCCCCGGCCACTTCTTCTAGCTCTTCCGGGAGAATCCCAAGGCGTTCCCAGGCCAGCCGGGAGACATAGTCCCTCCAACGTGTCCTGGGTCTTCCCGGGGCCTCCTCCTGGTTGGACGTGCCCGGAACACCTCACCAGGGAGGCGTCCAGGAGGCATCCTGATCAGATGCCTGAGCCACCTCATCTGACTCCTCCCGATGCAGAAGAGCAGCAGCTCTACTCTGAGCCCCTCCCGGATGACTGAGCTTCTCACCCTATCTTTAAGGGAGAGCCCAGACACCCTCCGGAGGAAACTCATTTCAGCCGCTTGTATTCGTGATCTTGTTCTTTCGGTCACTACCCATAGCTCATGACCATAGGTGAGGGTAGGAACATAGATAGACTGGTAAATTGAGAGCTTTGCCTTACGGCTCAGCTCCTTTTTCACCACGACAGACCAATGCAGAGCCCACATCACTGCGGACGCCGCACTGATCCGCATGTCGATCTCATGCTCCATTCTACCCTCACTCGTGAACAAGACCCCGAGATACTTGAACTCCTCCACTTGAGGCAGGATCTCGCTCCCAACCCTGAGAGGGCACTCCACCCTTTTCCGGCTGAGGACCATGGTCTCGGATTTGGAGGTGCTGATTCCCATCCCAGCCGCTTCACACTCAGCTGCAAACTGATCCAGAGAGAGCTGAAGATCACGGCCTGATGAAGCAAACAGGACAACATCATCTGCAAAAAGCAGTGACCTAATCCTGAGTCCACCAAACCGGACCCCCTCAACACCCTGGCTGCGCCTAGAAATTCTTTCCATAAAAGTTATGAACAGAATCGGTGACAAAGGGCAGCCCTGGCGGAGTCCAACTCTCACTGGAAATGGGTTCGACTTACTGCCGGCAATGCGGACCAAGCTCTGACACCGGTTGTACATGGATCGAACAGCCCTTATCAGGGGGTCCGGTACTCCATACTCCCGGAGCACCCCCCACAGGATTCCCCGAGGGACACAGTCGAACGCCTTTTCCAAGTCCACAAAACACATGCAGACTGGTTGGGCGAACTCCCATGCACCCTCCAGGACTCTGCTAAGGGTGTAGAGCTGGTCCACTGTTCCGCGACCAGGACGAAAACCACACTGTTCCTCCTGAATCCGAGGTTCGACTATCCGACGGACCCTCCTCTCCAGAACCCCCGAATGGCTAAAAGGTAAGTGTTATTTAACAACTAATGATCTTCTTCTTTCGGCTGCTCCCATTAGGGGTTGCCACAGCGGATCATCTTCTTCCATATCTTTCTGTCCTCCGCATCTTGTTCTGTTACACCCATCACCTGCATGTCCTCTCTCACCACATCCATAAACCTTCTCTTAGGCCTTCCTCTTTTCCTCTTCCCTGGCAGCTCTATCCTTAGCATCTTTCTCCCAATATACTCAGTATCTCTCCTCTCTACATGTCCAAACCAAAGCAATCTCGCCTCTCTGACTTTTGTCTCCCAACTGTCCAACTTGAGCTGACCCTCTAATGTACTCATTTCTAATCCTATCCATCAAATCTTAGCATCTTTAACTCTGCTCTCCAGCTCTGTCTCCTGCTTTCTGGTCAGTGCCACCATCTCTATGGTCTCACTACTGTCCTGTAGACCTTCCCTTTCACTCTTGCTGATACCCGTCTGTCACAAATTACTACTGACACTCTTCTCCACCCATTCCACCCTGCCTGCCCTCTCTTTTTCACATCTCTTCCACAATCCCCATAACTCTGTACTTTTGATCCCAAGTATTTAAACTCATCCACATTTGCCAACTCTACTCCTTGCATCCACTGACCTCCCCTCTCATTTACACACATGTATTCTGTCTTGTTCTTATTGTCCTTCATTCCTCTCCTCTCTAGAGCATATCTCCTCCTCTCCAGGGTCTCCTCAACCTGCTCCCTACTATCGCTACAGATCACAATGTCATCAGCAAACATCATAGTCCACGGGGACTCCTGTCTAATCTCGTCTGTCAACCTGTCCATCACCATTGCAAATAAGAAAGGGCTCAGAACTGCACACACAAAAAAAAAAAAAAAAAAACAGAAATCTTACAAATGTGACAAAGTGATATTCTGAAAAACCTAATTTAAAAAGTGTGTTATTGCAAAAGTGCTTGTGTAAAACATCCGGAGTTATTTTATGTTCTATCTATTCTCTGATTAATTCAGAACTCAAACAATTTTTTTTTTTTTTACCTTTAGTATTGCCTTTGCCTGAAAAAAAGGTTTAACCTGTGATGCAAAAGGTGGTCTGAATTCAGAGATTAATTTCCAAACTCTTTGGTAATTTAAGGCTTTACCCAACCAAGGAATTGCTGAAAAGGCAAAAGGAAGAAAATAGTGCAGAAACTTGGGGAACAATTATAAATGAGACTAAAAGAACTGAAGTACAAGAGGTAAAATGCTGTGAAGGATTTGTGTGGTAAAAAGAAAATAGGTTGAATTGAAAGCATGCATATTAGGGGAAGCTTGAAGATAAAACAGTTATGGTGCAAGATTGAAGTGTATTGCTGGACACATGTGGAGACAAAGAGGAAAAACTGTGTAAAGTATTAGAGATGGAGTTTCCAGGAGCAAGAAGTACAGGATGAACAACAACTTGATGGAAAGATGTTGTAGTGAAGGATATGCAGAAGACTGGCTGCAATAAGGATATGGCCAGAAATAAAAGTCAATAAAAAGAGAGATTCACCTCCCCTCCAGCAATCCCAGATAAGGGATACGCCAGAAGGTAACCTGATTTCAAAAAAGTGACTTTATTTATCTATTCAGTAGTGCTGGGCAGTATGACCAAAATTCTATATTTCGGTATTTTTCAAAATTGTACCGGTTCCACAGTATTCGACGGTATTTTTTTCCCATGCATGAGTTAACCACATTTTCCACTGCAATTATTACAGTAGACTGGCTAAAAATAACCTATTCCACTGTCATGAGAATTGTACATTGTACAAAGAAACATTTTAATGTGCACACAAGTATTAATACAGGTCTGCATGGCCCCATAAAGTGATAGTTTTCAAGGAGGGGGGCACTAATAAAGAGAAGGAATCACATTGCATGACAGTTGCTGTCAAAATATAGAACCTTTTTATTGAACAAATTTTGCAAACAGCTTAAACTAAAATTTTGACAACAAATTGTCAACCATCCAAAGAGGCATTTAGACTCAGTAAAATATCCAGAGGTGCTTGTCAAAAGTTGTATTGCACTGAACATGTCTTAGAAAAGGAATAAATAATAAATATTTTTTGTAAACCAACTACACTTTCTGTTAATGTTAACAATCTCTGTCCACTGACACGTTAAAGTGACTTTTTAAACAACTTTAAATATTATGCTGTTTAATGATGGCAAACTAATAAATAATAACAATAAAATAAATAATGCAACTTCCAGTAATAATACTATTACTTCAAAACTTCAAGCCCAGGTACATTACACAGTATTCACCAAAATAAAATAAAACAAGTGCAACTTGGTGATGACATCTTTACCAACTGAACCATCATTAAGGCAAATTGCATTAATATGGAGCTTGCTTCAAGCTAAGCTATATACATAAATAATAAAAGTGCAACTTGCATTTATAATGCTATTTGTGCTTTAGTGGGTCCGCGGCTTCAAAAAAAAAAAAAAGGTCAGTTTTTAAATGCAGTTTGTGTCCATCTCCGTGGGCATGATTGCACGACCGTGGGGAGTTGATGAGGTGATTGGGGCAAGTCGCACCCGATCGTTCTCAATTGCTTCGTCGCCTTACTGCAGCATGTGAATAAGGTGCTGCGCTCACGGAGACGTATATTTATAGGCCGGCAGGATAGGTGGAAGGAAAAAAGAAAAGATAGAACATAAGGAGGTTAAAGAAGGGAAAAGGCAGTCATGGGAGACGATCCAGACACCAGGAAGGAGAAGGCAGCACGAGCTGGGGCTCCGTGAGGGAGCTCAGGCTTAGGCGTTCTAGGGGCTGGTTCACCTCACTGACTATGCATGTAGAGTGGGGCGAGCGAAATGTAAGACCTCCCAATGGATCTGAGGAGTGACTGAGTGAGAGCAAAGGAAGATGGGAGGTGTGCCGACCTCGGAAGGTCTTGCTGTGCAGTGTGGTGGCAGCCAAAACAGGGGTTGGCAGAAAGCAGTTCACGCTGCAAAGGCTCCGCCAGCAATGGGTGAGCCGTGGAGACAGAAGGTAGTGTGCTGCGATCGGGTGATTAGAGAGACTGCATTTTAACGGATTTATTTATTATGGATTTTATCCCCACGTTTCACTGGCTTTATGGATTTGCTATTTATTTGGGTACTGTATTTTTCTGAACACTGCACGACAGACACTTTTGGTTTTACTTTGACTGTTTTTAACAAAAGCACTTGAGCACTTTCCATCATCCCCTGGCTTCAATGAGATTTCTCAGTTCATCTCGGTCATAACTATAGTTCAACAGACTCCCATGTGGGAAGAGGGAGTCTGTAGGGGACCGGCACCGTCACAGTATTACACAGTAACCAGGTACATTACACAGTATTGAAAAAAAATAAAATAAAACAAGTACAACTTGGCTTGCAGTATTATCCAGTAGTATAGAAACAGTATTCACACATTTGAACAAAATGATCCACATTCGACCTTTAAAACCAAAGTATCTCCAGACAACAGACACGGCACCTTTTTTTCGTCAAAAGTTCTTCTGTGTCATCAAGTTCAACTTTATTGTCTGCTACAGCTTCAGTTTCAGTTTCAGAATGCTCTCTGTCCATTTTCAACGCTCAATACCTCCATTAACACATGTACTCGGTTGGATACGTATTTTGCGGTGCACCAGTGAAAAAGGTCCCCCCCCTTAAACAGTTTCCCGCTGCACCATGTTCCGAATGTTGTTTAGGCTATTTAAACCGGTGTTCCGGTATAAGAAAAATCCATATCATAACAAAAATAAAAAACGGTTTTTGGTATTAACCAGTATATCGCCCAGCACTACTTATCAGTATTGTAATGGTGATAGCTCAAATACATAAATAATTTCTGCTTCAATTCAGATGTTCACATAATGGATACAGCGAGCGACTGAATGTTCTCAAAAAATAAAAAAAAATAGTATGTTAATAAACGCAGTAAATAAAGACATAATTTAAATGTCAGAAAAATAACACAATTTATACTGTGAAGTTTGGAATTCCGGAGTCAATATGGAAAGGTGAAAGGGTCATGCTAGAGAACAAACTGTTAAAATTTGATGGCAAACATCATATTAAATAAACAAAAGCATCCACTTTTATTTACACAAAATGGTAGAAAAAAAATGAAGGATTTAGGTTAATGGTGCAAAACTGTTTGGATATTTTATTATGGATACCCAGATAAAAATCCAGGTTAGAATATTTACTATTTTTGCCTTTGGTTCAGTGCTTCCAAATTTAAGTCTCATTTTGCATTTTTTTTGAAAAGAGGAAAAATCAGCATTTGAAGGGATATACAGTACCAGCAACACACAGAAAATCTCAAATTAAAGCCAAGGCTTCTTAAAAAAAATACAGTTTCAGCTATACTTCCCCAACATGTTCAAAAAACATCACTTAAATCTAATTCAAACTGATTGTTTCTTCATTTGCATTTAAAAATTTTAAATTCAAATATATGAATACTGAATGAAATATTCAGTAAAATGCTGAATTATCACATGGAGTGATAGTGAACAGGATAGAACACAATTTATATGTAGTATGATAAGAAGGGAACAGCAAGATAAAAATGAACAATCAATTGTGTGAAACAAACTATGGGAAAGCATTACTGCATAGGGCAAAGTACTAAAATAAACATAAAATAATTAACCTGTTGCCCCTTTTGACCTTCCTGTATGGTATCTGTTCCTATCTATGACTTGTCCACTTCGTCATCACTCCAATACAACAAGCACAGTGTTGTAAAACTGCCCCTGTTTTCCTCCTGAGTCTATACTCATTGAACCTGTGGGCTTGAAACAGCATTATGATCTACCTCAGGGTCATAAATGGAAAAAGTCCCAGGATCACACATCAGACTATAGTTCCCTACAAAACCCCCTAATGTGTTTCTATTCCTGAGCCTTTTAATAACTTAAAAGGTCAATGTCCTCAAGGTAGTCATCTTGTTTGTTCTCTTTAAATTTAAAAGATACTGCTGCTTACCTAGCTTGGAATCATAATACTACCTTCTGAACACTTTCCATGCCCTCTGTTTCTCTAGCATTCTTGGATTCTGCTGGATGCTTGCCCTTTAAAGATCTAGGAACTAGTGACAATGGTAACTGACCCGTCTCTTCTTCTACAGCACCCCATAGACAGCCCACCCAGAATATTTAGTACATATATAGGCAACCTTTGGTGCTAAATTTCCCTCAGCAAAGGAATGGCAACATGTTTAATCACTGCCAGTGTCTACATTTTTTGCTTTTTCTGGGGTTTTTAATGGACTATAACCCTGTATCACAATTGCCTATAAATATCCAGTTCATTACATCAACCACCAAACAACTTTAAAAATGGATCAATCTGATTTTTTCAGGGAGGAATTGGATCACAAACAGTATGATAAAACTGTCATGTAATCATATTTATATACATCACAGTTACTGCGGGTGATCTCATTCAAACAAATTCAGAGAGCATTCTTAGAAAGAATGAACATTTTAGGGTGGGAATGTCAATGATGGAGTTCAGGGCACAAGTAAACCATAGTAGGTTTTCCTAAGAATGCTCCTTACAACCTGTTACCTTTCACAGCATTAGCCAAATGTAACCTTAATGCTGATCGTTCTTAATTGGCTTACCAAATAAGATTTTTGCATTAGGGACAAAAGAACAAGGAACTCCATAAATGATCTGAAACCCTATGTGCAACATTAATATAGATGAAAGGTAAACAAATACAGCAGTCACAGTCCATAATCCTAAATAGTGTCAAAATAATAGGACCTAAATTTACCAAATGTTTATTTCTTTAAGCTTCAAAATATATGCATTACAATAAAATGGCTATAAGCACGCAAAAAATAACAGTGCTATCAACATTGCATAACAATACATAAAACAGAATGTGATTTTCGCCATGGATTAAAAAGCGCACACATTTCAGTGTTTAGTCACAGTTTTGATTTTTTTAATTTATTTTAGGTTTAGACCTTTTCTATATATTTTTGACTTTGCTTATCTTTTCTTGCTTTGGCAAGAAATTTTTCTTAATAGATTATATTTGATTGGCATTACCCACACTCCACTAGACTGGCTCAGATCCTACCTCCAACCCCCCGCTGTTACTTCAGGTGTGCCCCAGGGCTCTGTCCTGGGACCCCACCATTTAATTATTTACCGCCTTCCCCTCGGCAATATCTTTCGTAAATATAACATTAGCAAACCTACTGTTTCCTTTCCACCTTCCTCGCTTATTGATTGCATAGCAGAAAATTAAATCCTGGTTTTCCTCAAATTTTCTTAAATTAAATAGTGACAAAACTGAGGTTCTCCTCATTGGCACAAAAACTGATAATTTTTCATTTGTTATTGATAATTCCTCCGTCTCCCCTTCCCCAGAGTCTGGGTGTCATCCTTGACAGTACTTTATCTTTTCACTCCCACATCAATAACATCTCCTGGTCTGCTTATTTCCACCTACGTAACATTACCCGTATTCGCCCCTCCCTCACTCCCCACACCACTGCTATCCTTGTTCATAGCCTTGTCACATCTCGTCTGGATTATTGCAATTCCCTTTTCTTTGGTCTTTCTCGCGACTCTCTTTATAAGCTTCAACTGGTCCAGAATTCAGCTGCCCGCATCATTACTAGAAACCCCTCTATTCACCATATCACTCCCATCTTGCAGCAGCTTCACTGGCTTTCAGTTAAGTTCCGCATTCAATTCAAAATTCTTCTGTTAACTTTTAAGGATATTGTCCCTCCATATCTGTCTGACCTCCTCCATGTTGCCATTCCCTCCTGCACCCTTAGATCCTCTTCCTCCATCCACTTGACTGTCCCCTTCGTCCGTCTTACGACCATGGTGAGCACAGCATTCAGTTGCTCTGCTCCCCAGCTTTGGAACTCATTACCATCCGAGCTTAGAAACATTGATTCATTCTCACTTTTCAAATCTAAACTTAAAACTCATTTGTTAAAGACTGCTTTTTCTCTTTGACTACAATTGCTCTGTCAGATTTTAAATTTTGTATTTTTAGTTTTGTTTATAATGTGTGTATTATGTATTGTTCAGTGTCCTTGAGTCTTTAGAAAGGTGCCTACGAATAAATAAAATGTATTATTACCAATTTTAGCAACCTTTTTTTGGCAATGGCCTGGGCTTAATTATTTTATTATATATTTTTTTACCCTCCTTTAATGTATTCCTGTCATCTCCCGATCCATTTTAACTTGTCTCTTTCCTTGTTCTTTTGCCATCAGGAATAATATATTATCAAATGAAACTAGTAATCATGAATATTTTTTAAAAATACCTTCTTTAACAGTCATTATAGCTTCTCCTCATATCTGCAGAATAAATAAAAGGTTTTCCCTTTAATTCATTGAACCCAATAGCAGAGATAACTGATTAAAACATAATGTACTTTGCAATTTCAAGAAAAACGGAAGGCACACACAAAGAAAAATTGTGACTGCAATAGCTTGAGAATGTGCTATTAAAAGAGTAGCCATATCAAACATGTTTCCAATCTCAAAATTATAACTTGCTTATACAGTATAAATAAATATTTTATATTAGAAGTAGCATACTGTATGTCTGAAATACTACAAAGACATAAGAACTGTACTTGGCCACGTTGCCAGTATAGCAGATATACAAATACCAATTACACAGTAAAAGTCCTAATGTGGTTAAGTAATACAACACAGTAGATAAGTATATACCTCAATTTTCATTCAGGTCACGCTTAATTCTTTCCAAAACTTAGGGATATAAACAGAGCCTTTACCAGCCATAATGTTTATTGAGAACACACCCATACTCACTTCAATTAACGGTAACCTGGCACCCCATGACATCACATTTTTTTTTAACTTGTGCTATATTTTGTAAATATGATCACATAATAATTACTTGAACAGTAGGTAATACTAATTCAGGGTTTGTTTTATGATGAATATACATTTTTCCTTTTTTAATTTCAGACTTAACATATTGCTTAAAACTAAAACTATAAGTAAAATTATTGTTAACTACTTATAGTGGTGTAGCAAATATGTCATAGGCAAAACTGGTAACAAAAGGAATTATTTATATTTTTCACATATATTTTGATACTGCTTAGCTCAATAGATATTTGAGTGGAGCCATTTAGTACAAAGCAAGAGTCAGCACTTGATGGGAAATTTGCACATTTAGATATAAAGGTTCTTTATAATATTTACCAGAGACTGCAATACCCTACTCTTTTTATAACTCATGGTTATACATAAATATAGTGATTAGAGGCCATTTTAATATTAATCTCTTTCACAGCCAGTACATTTTAGATATACCAAATGTGGTAACATAAGACTCACAATGATTTTATGCTTCTTACTAATGTAGGAGTTTATAAAACAATGTAAACATGCTATCTGGAAGTGACCAACCTGTCTGGCTGCATCCTTATCCTGTGATTAAGTCCAATTCTTATGGCTTTGTTTAGCCTCAAATTAATATGAAATAAAATGACCAAGTAAAATATGACAGACTTGCACTGCCAAATGCAAATTTTGTTTAATCTTTTAAACATGACAAACATTTTTAACAGCAAAGCTGACAATGATAACTTTGTTACATAAATTAGTATTAATGATGGTATATTAAGTCATCATAAAAAAGCAAATTAAACTCAGAGCTACAGATAAAATAAATGTCTTGGGGTTCTGCCACACTCCAGGTAAATATTATAAGGAGCCTAAGAGTCAACAAGGAGAAAAGTTCCTTAAAATGAATTACAACATACTGCATTTCTAAATATATAGAGCACAGTAAGTTTTTCAAAGAGAAATGGTGTGTTACATAAAAAAAACCTGAACTGAATAAATAATTATTTAAAATGAAATTCCATTAAGAAACCTAATGGGTTGATTTCCTTTTCTCTTTATAATGCCTGCTGTTGAATATAATGCTTGGCTAACAACTATAGCAAAAAGGTGTTTTCTGTGTTCTGTTATCTAAGTTATTCTGAATTTATCTAGTTTTGAGCCCATAATGCACACACTACTTATACTGTATGTCACCCAACACATCTTACATTTACACTATAAAAAAAGGAAACAATTTTTAAATCATTTTAAATTAGCCTTTAAATGATGTTTTTTTACCTAAAAGAAAGATGTGCACAAAAGAGTTGAAAGACACTTAAAAAGTGAATGCTACAAACTAAGACTCAAAGAAGTCTGGAACACATATACATTTCAGTTGGAATGCCACACAGCCAAACACATGGCTGCTGGACACCCACAATGTTTAATAGCACTTCATTCCATTTCTACTGAGACCTCAATTACAAAGGAATCTTTTCAGGGCATGCCTACTCTGTGTTTGATGTTTACAGCTCTTCCGTGCAGTAGGTGAATGGTCATTAAAAACTGTTTTTACAAAGAAATGTGTATGAACCAAATATCAGGGTCTCTCAGCCTGGGATCCTCGAAGAAGTCACAATACTGCACTAATGTTACAAGATAAATATTTACTACTAAAAACCAAAAAGACTTAAAGAATTATAAAGGAGGTTAAAAAAAGAAAAATCCTAAAAGGGTAAAGCCAATAAGGACAGAAAACATTGTCTTTCTTTTATCCAGCAAAATTTTGCACATAAAAACTAAACGTGGCAGAATATGAGCTGCAATATGCAATACAGTTAATATTCTGTGTTGACTACATTTCATTGGGAAGATCATACTGTACCTAAAACTTGAGGATTCAAACACAGAGCATATCAAAATATATTCAGTGTAAAACAGTTTATAACAGGAAGGAAAAAAAAATAATTCACAACAGTATTATAATAGAGTAAACAATGATAGCAAAAGTAAATTATTCAGGAATTGTGTAGCTTTTATACATATTGCTATAAAAAAACTTACTTGTATATAACCATTTAATATATGTGCAAGTTTTAAAGAAAACTTAAGATATTAAGTTTATATTAACACAGATACATGTCAAATGTTTATACAACAGAGAACACACAATCACATGCATTTTCTAAAACCCTTCCACAAAAACTCACTCTTACAGATACATTTTTTGGGCTATCAATTGAAACAACACACATTTCTTTTTATACGTAAAAATCCTAAAATACACAGGAAAATGCCCCAAATGCACACATTTACTGGGCTGGTAATCAAAACATATGTTCCAAAAGCTATAAAAAACAGCAGCGCTATTCTATGTGCTACTATTCTGTGAAAAGATTATATATACATTCTTTAGTCTGATATCTGCTACACTCTGAACTGTTCAACCATCCAATGTAACCTTTAATATAAAAGCCATCAGAAAATACATTAATTGGAAATATTTTTTCTGATAAGTGTTATATTAAACTTCAAAGCTGTAAGAAGCTTAGCAAGTCTCTTTAGGAAGATACAATAAAACAGTACAAAACAATAAACTATTTTTTAATCATAATTCATTAACAATTGCTTGAGTACTTCTACTGTTTCTCTCCTGATTTCCCTATGTCCTTGTACTAGGTCAAAGAAAAACGTGTTTTATCATTTTGTCATCTAACTGAGAAATCATAGTTGTGAGTTGCAGCTAGAATTAGCATACTGTTTAGCCGTATTTCATGCATATAAGTTTTCTATAAAAATATTTAGCTGCCCCTTTACAGGATAAAAAAATATAAAATAATTAAAAAGTTTCTAAATTGTTTGGTTTCTATTCAGCAGTAGGATGTGTTTCTGATAAAACTTATTAAATCAAAAACTATAGCAATAACAAGAGACTGCAAACTATGTCAACTTATGAAAATTAGCCAAATCAGATCTTCAGATCTTTTTAAAAAAGAAAAAAAATGTAAGCCAACATTACACAGTCTGTTTTATTGATAGCTAGTAACTAAATGAAAAAATTGCAAACTCAGAAATACACACTAAAACTGTCACAAAGTAATGGCAAATTTATAGGCCCCACATTATCATCATTCAGGTATCTTGTTAAAAAAAATAAAAAAAAACTTACATGTAAATACAGTATGTATCTGCATATAAAAACACACATAAAAAATACCAACCTCTGATTTGACAGACATATTATCTTCCACATCAGAGTCATTTGGATCAACAACATCTTCAAAAGGTGGTAAAGTTGGCTTCTTTTTCTCTGATGCTTCAAGCTCTATTTTAAGTTTTGATGGTCGGAATTGGGTTTTGTCCTTTACCTGTCTTTTATCACAGGAAAGATGGGCTGGAGATGTGCTGGACATGGATTTTAGCAAATTCTCTGAGCTACTCTTTTTTCTCTTTTTGGTCACAAGTTCAGAGTCAGTATTAGGTGGCCTTTTGCTTGGGACCTTTCTGTCATTATGCAGGATTACTGTTCCACCACTGTGGACATTACTTGCTTCTACTTTAGGTTCCTTGGACATAGGCTTAGGCTCCTTAAAGGCCATTTTCGGAATAAGTTTTTCATCTTTAAGTGGTCGGTTTTCTTTGGGTTTCTTGGAATCTTTGGAAAGTTTACCGAGTTCCCTGGAAGGTTCTTTCAAGGCACTTCTATGATCTTTTGAGTCCTTAAGGGATTTGTCCTTGTGCTCTTTTGTGGATTTATGAATTTTTGAAAGGCTGCTATTTGTAGCAGTTGTGGTAGTGAGTGTACTACCACCACACTTGGAGAGTTCCTATAAGAAATGAAAAGCAGAACATTAAAATTGACAGCAAGAAACATATTACACAATGCAGTATATTAAAATGCAAGTTGAAAGTCACACATAGGCTTCATAAACATAATACTCTTATCATGGGCTATTTTGCAAAGGACTGCAATCTTGCTATAGTGGAGGTATTTGTACTTTTCACCAATCCTTAAAGCAATGCTGTTGAGATATTGCATCACCTAGGGTGAAACAGTCAAAGTCAAAAAGATAAAGAATAAACACACAGGAACCAAAGGAACCTCACACAGAACAAAGATATCTAGATCTCAGCCTACAGCAATACCTATGGGTATTATTAACTGACACTTATATACAAACCTCTTTGTGAATCCATTCAGTAGGCTCACTTCACTTAAGGCCGTCTTGACAGCATCACAGGCCGTGGGGCAAAGTAGTGCACTGGGGCCTCATTTCAACAGCAAAACAGAAACATACATAGGCATCAGAAACGTTGGGCCCCAGGCCAGTGTACATTATACCTATAGGTTAAGACTGCCCTGCACTGGGTGAAAAATATACAATGCTACTCAGATTGTATAGTCTAGACCTTTGTAATGGAAACTGGTTCTGGGGATGTGCAACAACACTTCTACATACACCTTTACCATAGGAGCTAAATTTCCTCTCTTGTTTGACTTTTTTCATCTCCCAAATCTGAACCAATCTGTCTTTTACAGTACGTATAGAAATTAAGTCATTGATCTTTTTATGAAAGACAAGTATTATGCTGGAAAGGCTATCAACTACTAACTCTGCAGTCTTACTTGAAACCATCAAAGCCCTTGGAAGGAATAATGGATAAAACTGCAGTCTGGGTGTGTGGTACACCAGCAGAAACAAGACCCTGGTAGACTTTGTGAAATGGTAGATATTTTCATATATCATTTTTATCATGGTTGAGCACATCAGGAAGCCGACATTATTATTTGTCCTTGTAACGCTACGTGACATATGCCAGTAGAACTGTGGAGATAAAAAAGATGACTAAGATGCAGCAGGCTAGGCTGCGCTCAAATCCAAATTTTGTTGGTCATACATGACTAAATATAAATTCATTGGTCACCCATAAAAAAATAATTAAAATGCATAGATTCGTTAAAGTGAAATTTCTAACCAGCTTAGCTATGGAATGAAAACTTGATTAAAGTATGTAGGATAAAGGTTTACAACTGGAGAAATGATTTGATTCTACTCTGTCACCAATGTCATTTCTGTTGAGGGATAAAAACAGGCATCCCAGCCGGGGAGGAGCATGGGTTATTACCTGGACAGGAGGCCCGTGAGGAACAATGGATGGATTGGATGGCTGGGCAGAAAAATAACTCTGTGCCCAACCGTTATAATATAATGGATAGATCAGTGGAAGCTGAAACTTGAGAGTGGTTCCATTCGCCATGTGCTAGTTGGCAGTGGTCCTCTTATGAGAACCTAGTTGGGGCACCTACAAGGGCGCTAGGAAGATGGAGTCCAGAAGTGCAGCCCTGTAGGGGTCCCTTGGGATTGGTAGACGACACTATCAGGGGAGGACCACCCTACTTTGCCTATGGCCTGGAAATGCTTACTAGAAGAGACAGAATGGCACCAGAAGTATTCCCGGGTCCCGCATAAAAGGAAGCCTGAAGCCAAACATCAACAAGTTAGAATCAGGAGGTAGTGGGCAAGAATTGTGTGATTTGTGTTCATTTATTGTGTAATTGTGGTTTGTTTTGTTGGTCATATGTGACTAAAATAAAATTATGGGGCACCAATAAAAAATTAATTTAATTCAATTAAAATGCATAGATTCATTAAAGTGAAATATCTAACCAGCTTAACTATGGAACAAAAATGACAAATCATAAAAGTTGATTAAAGTATGTAGGATAATGGGTAGAACTGGAGAAATTTTCAAATTGTAAGAGTTATTTTTTTAATCATTTAATGGATCTATGGATTTTAATTGAATTAAATTAATTATTTTATGGGTGCCCCACGTTTTTATTTTTAGTCATATATGACCAACAAAATCTTAGTACAAGAAAAAAATATGTTTTACTTTTTAGTGCATTTTTGAATAAAATCATGTCACTTAAAAATCTTTTTTATTTATATATATTTTTAGCCACCCTAATTCCAAATGCATGTTGCAAAAACCATAACTTGGGCGGGAAGGTGATTAGCTTGCGCCACCACCATCTACTCAAAGCACCATGATGTTCCAACAATGATGGATGGATTAAAAGCCAGAAGTCTGTATGACCATCAGCATCAAGTGACTCCGTGAGAACCCTAATTACAAAGAGGACTATTTCATTTATGTTAGGTAGAATGCCCAGAGGGGACTGGGTGGTCTCGTGGCCTGGAACAGATTTTATTTTTTTCTTCAGCTTTCTGGAGTTTTTTTTTTTGTTTTTTCTGTCCACCCTGGCCATCGGACCTTACTCCTTTTCTATGTTAACTAAAGTTGTCTTATTTTAATTTCTTATTTTGTCTTTTATTTTTCTTTTCTTCATTATGTAAAGCACTTTGAGCTACCTTTTGTATGAAAATGTGCTATATAAATAAATGTTGTTGTTGTTGTAGTCAGTGTAAGTACAAGGGGGCTCCAGAGAGCCCCAAACCACAGACACAATAAAGCACTGTACGTTGATAGGGTATAATAAAGTAATTTGATTCCTTTCCCAGGTCCTCTTTACAATCCTCCCAATAACAAGCCACGATTATACAATAAATGAACACCCTGTGTGGCAACAGGCTTCCTTTTATGCCAAACATGGGAATGCTTCCGGTGCCATTCTGTCTCCTCTAGGAAGTACTTCCAGGCCATAGACAACGTAGGGTGGTCTTACCATTGACAGCACCGTCTACCAATCCCAAGGGACCCCTATAGGGCTGCACTTCTGGACTCCATCTCCCTAGCACCCTTGCAGGTGTCCCAACTGTATTCTCATATACGAAGACCACTGCCAACTAGCGCATTGGGAATGGAATCACTACCAATTTCCGGCTTCCACAGATCTATCCATTATTTTACAATGGTTGGGCACAGAGTTATCTGTCCATCGTTCCTCCCGGGCCTCCTCTCCAGGTAATAACCCATGCTCCTCCCTGACTGGGATGACTATTCTTATTCCACAACAAAAATAACATTAGCGACAGAGTAGGATTGAATAATTTCTCAATTATAACCATTATCCTACATATTTTAATCAAGTTTTATATGATGTGTCTCTTTCCATAGTTAAGCTGGTTAGAAATTTCACTTTAACAAATCAATGCATTATAATTTAATTAAATTAATTCTTTTATGGGCACCCCATGATTTTATTTTTAGTCACATATGATCAACAAACAAAAATGTTTTTTTTTTTTTACTTTTTAGTACATTTTTGATTACAATCATGTCACTTAAAAATATCTTTTTTTTTTATATATATATTTTTTGCCACCCTAATGCCACACAGTCCTTGGCACGTTACAAAAACTTGACATAATTAATGTACAGATCCTGTGTCAAAACTGATGAAATACTGCATTGTCACCAGAGATCAGCATGCATGCAAAGTTTGAAGGAAATCTTTAAATGTGGGTACAAAATTGACTGCAAAATGTGACCCAGACAAACAGAGAGTGCAATCTGAATATAATCGTGTAATAATAATAATAATAATAATAACAGAAGGTACTCAGTTCACACAGGTTTATTAGCTAAATTTGAATGTACACATGCAATTAAGCAGCATACAGCCTATATGTTTTTAGTGATAGTGTTTTAGTTTCAGCAATTGGATTTATATAAAGATGTTTGCATGGCAGAAAACACGTCATAATTATAATCATGTACATTAAAGACGTCAGTAAGACTCTAGTTACATTTGTTTTAGTAAAGTTAAAATTTGCATTTTGCATTGTTATTACAGCAACTCGACCTGTAAGAGAGTAGGTAGGTGAGACTCTGGGGTTGGGCAGAGCCATGCATGCTAAAAGAGCTTAAAAGGAAGTGCGATAAAAAGCGCAACAGGTCAGATCAGGTCAAGGAAAGAAGACAGTCAGTGCAGCATGAAAGCTCATAAGCATAGCAAATCCCCTTGAAGAGCAACATGAACAGTGGTGTCTCCCAAGGCTAACAGCAGGAGTTGACAAGGGTCCATTCTTTCAAAGGGGCAATAATGTTTCTTTCAAGGACAAGTAAACAGCTGCTTGTTTTTTTTGTGTCAGCCCTGACTCCGCCATACCTTCGTTTGTTACCTTATATTTTGTATGCTGTATAACATGATGACTCATTATATTTTGTTCTCAAAAAACTTAAAACTGTCAATTTTTGAAGTGGTCCATTCAAACTCGAAGTTATAATACCATTAATATGTCTTCCACATATTTTCCAAACGTTACATGACTGAGCAAGTAAAATAATGCTGAGATGTGAAATATTAGGAAAATTATGCATTTTAAACCAAGAATAATTGCTCTGATTGCCAACACAAAATTAATTTGCGATGTGATTAAATATATTGTAAGGTTTCTAAACTCTTTTGGTACTCCCCCCAAAGAGACGACACGCTGAAGAGTGTCCCAAAGCATGATCGCTGCGTCTGTGGAATACAACTTCTACAGTATATTGCCAGGGCAACTGTAGGCTCCCAGCGCTGCAGCAGCTCGTCCCGAAAGCAAAACCGAGTTGACTGTGGTCACGCTATAAGCACCTGCCGTCGATGGGTGATGCAAGGAACATTATAAATGCAAGGAACAGTATTACTTGGCCACGACACTGCCTAATTCCTGAGTCTGTGTATAGGAGAGTGGTAGATCCTGTTACAATAAATAACCATGCTTTTCCTGTTTCAAGCTGAATAGAGCTGGTTTTACTACAGTACTGAGCCCAGCCATCGTGTTTTGGGGTGCAAGACAGGGTCTCGCACGACACAATATGCATGTAGATACTTTCCACAGTCTATAATAATGATAATAAGGTAGCCCTGAATTAACCATTAAAAATACGCACATATTTAGAGCAAGGGAAAAAGGGATGTTTATAAAATCAGAAGAAAATATTAAGTATAAAGTAATAAGTAAACATTAATAAGCATTATTTTGATGCTATCTGTATTACCACTAGGTAGTGTTGGTGTGAAAGAGATTGCTGCAGAACTCCATATTAAGGGACATCACCAACAGCAGTACTCTATAATGTTACAAGGGTGATTTAAATCTGATTTATTTAAAGCTAAAAACTGCAAAAAATCTTGACTCTCTATTGGCATCAAAGCATAACATTATTGCTGCTTCAGTATAAAGTGGGTTTGAATAAATGTCTATTAAGCAAAAATAAAAGTTACTAATTACTAATTCTGTTCTCTAGCTGTCAAATTCTGGATAACAGCTTCTCAATCAGCTATACAAAAAAACCGCACTTCATTCTGTTCTATCACAGCTTGGCTCCATCAGATAACTTGCAGTTTTTTTTTTTTGTTTGTTTTTTTTTTATTTTCTCTTTGTATTTTTTATTTTTAAAAAACACTGATTGTTGATTGGTACTTTGAACTTAACAATGATATGCAGGTGGACAACAGTGTTGTCTTTTTCTACAACACAAGGCTATGCACAACTGAAAAATCAGTGCAATCAGTTTATCAGAAATTTATTGTCACAAATGGTGGACACAATAATATGAAATGTATGTAATGCCAATTGCATCATGCTGCTATTGCAGAGCTGCTAGAATCTTGCTTCATAGATTATGTCAAATATCACATTGTAATAATGATGGTAATGATGAGCAAAACAGGAGTGTTTCTTTTGAATATGCTGCATTTTGCGTATAAGATTGCAACAGTGAAACTTATTAAAAACAGGTATTTTTTTTATTCGCAGGAAGAAAAAAAATGAAGATAGCTCTTTAAGGGTTTGGCAACACTGCACGCACTGGCTTTGGCAACACATTTTTCAGGAAAGAGTCGGGATTAAAATAAACAAAGGAAAAGTGTTTTTTGTAAATGCAATATGTCTAAACACAATCCAAGATGAGAGAATGAGACATACTTAAGATAAATACTGTAATCAAGTGAAACAATTAAATCATTAGTGGATACCTACTGACCTAGATATTCCACCCTACAACATTTAAACATTTTAGACAGACAGACAGACACTTTATTAATCCCAAGGGGAAATTCACATACTCCAGCAACAGCATACTGATACAAAAAAAATGTTAAAGAGTAATAAAAATGTAGGTAAAAACAGACAATAACTTTGAATAATGTGAGAAGTCACATAGTTTGGGGGAGGAACAATCTCCTCAGTCTGTCAGTGGAGCAGGACAGTGACAGCAGTCTGTCGCTGAAGCTGCTCCTCTGTCTGGAGATAACACTGTTTAGTGGACGCAGTGGATTCTCCATAATTGTTAGGAGCCTGCTGAGCGCCCGTCGCTCTGCCACGGATGTCAAACTGTCCAGCTCCATGCCAACAACAGAGCCTGTCTTCCTCACCAGTTTTTCCAGGCGTCCTTCCTCTTTATGCTGCCTCCCCAACACACCACTGCGTAGAAGAGGGCACTGGCCACAACCGTCTGATAGAACATCTGCAGCATCTTATTGCAGATGTTGAAGGACACCAGTCTTCTAAGGAAGTATAGCCGGCTCTGTCCTCTCTTGCACAGAGAATCAGTATTGGCAGTCCAAATGCACTATTCTACAAAATTTCACCTTTTAAGCTAAATGGGAAATAGTGTTTTTGTTGATGATCAAGTGATTTAGCTTTGCATAATACATGTACAAGGGTAAAGGCAATTTGAAAAGTATGTGGTAACTACAACATTCCTGAATTCAAATTGTAAATCAATATCAGATTTGAGACATCCATAATAAATAGCACACTTGACCATTAAATTGCTTTTACTTAACGGTACCAGAGCACTTTTGGCCAAATATTGGCCGTACTGCAGTTGTAATCAGTTTAGAGGTCACATGTTTTGGATATTAATAAACAGGAAAGAAATTAAAATAAAATGCTAATACACTCACTGATTTCTTCTAAATGGTGGGATGCCTTAGAATGCCTGGGCATTATTTAGACAGACCTATGAGCTGCAAATGGGTAGTGAGGGTGTCATGGAGATTATTAATAAACCCTTTTCATAACATTTAACAATAATTTTAAGAAAACAGTGTCAAATGTTTGGCAGTGACTGTAACAAAACAATTTTAAAGAACCACTTGTAAGCATAAATGACAAGGAAATATGGTAAGTTAAATGAAGTACTGCTGCCTTCAATTTGGTGTTAGTTGCTAGGGTTATGAAGGTGACTGTGGTACTGGCAAGTGTACAAAATGTAAGTGACCAAAATAGAGGCCCATCTTCTGGGAAAATTTTTTTACAGAGGCCACAGAGAAAGGCGTTTCTTAAAGCCAAAAAGAGAATTTATGGTAACCTATACAATATCTCAGAAATAATCTTGTACTAGCTGTTCTAAATAATGGCACTGTAACTGGAGATCTTGCTGCAAAGTGGAAGGAAAATGTTCAACAAATGCTAAATCCATAAGACAAACCCTGCTGCTCATAAGACAGGACTGAAAGCATGTGTTGGATTGAACCTGTTTTAGTGGCTAACATTATGGAGATGGTTGAGGGAATCTGCAGGGGCAAAAGTGCAGGGCCTAGGAAAACGTGGCCACAAATTTGCAAGGTGCTTTGATATAGTTTGGTTGTCCTACAATAATGCATGGAGAGAGACAGTTAACATAGGCCACTGAAGTTGCGGTTCTCATTTTCAAAAAAAGAGAAAACAGGATTTCCATCCATCCATCCATTTTCCAACCCGCTGAATCCGAACACAGGGTCACGGGGGTCTGCTGGAGCCAATCCCAGCCAACACAGGGCACAAGGCAGGAACCAATCCCGGGCAGGGTGCCAACCCACCGCAGGACACACACAAACACACCCACACACCAAGCACACACTAGGGCCAATTTAGAATCACCAATCCACCTAACCTGCATGTCTTTGGACTGTGGGAGGAAACCGGAGCGCCCGGAGGAAACCCACACAGACACAGGGAGAACATGCAAACTCCACACAGGGAGGACCAGGGAAGTGAACCCAGGTCCCCAGGTCTCCGAACTGCAAGGCAACAGCGCTACCCACTGCGCCACCGTGCCGCCCAAAAAAAAAGGATTTGTTCCTTTATTTTCTATTAGAAACCTACATTATGATGCTAAAAAGAAACCTTGAGCCAATAAATGAAATTAGTTTTCAGAAACAGCAAAGTTAATTTCACTCTGGCCCACTGAACAGTAGATTGACTGAATCTGTTTGTATGGTTTTATCCGTTGTCATGGAATATTAACAGTTTGTACTTACAGTTTGAAATTTTTTTTTATAAGTTTGAAAGTTTCAGCAATCATGTCATTGTTATAAGATGTCCCTTATCAAACACGTGCATCGGGGACAATCTTCAGGAGTCTGAAGTAAGCAAGCAGTTGCACCCCAGGATAAGAGGGGAGCCAACGCTAACAATACCTTCTCTTTTCCCTGCACCACAGAGAAACTGCTCAATGACACCTATCCCCACCCACATCTCCCAAGGAGGCCCCACCCCTTCCGTCACTGACATCTTAAAATCGTGCCATGCCTGGAAGGTGGTGTCTCAGACTGACTTGGCAGTTGAAAAGGACAGAGCTCTCACTAACCTTTAATTCTCATGTATGGATGACTAAAACCACTTTGTTTTTGTTTCTTTTGTTTCTGAGCTGAACAGTCATCTTTTTCATTGGGAGTAAAGGGTGACTAGGTTGGTAGCCCAGCCTTTTCTCTGTTTATTCTAGTCTGCCCCCTGGTATTGTAGTTCAGCATTGGTGCCAGGTTTGCTCCCCAGTGTTGTAGTTCAGCATTGGGTCAGGTTTGCTCCCCAGTGTTGTAGTTCAGCATTGGGGACAAGTTCAGTCTGTTTAAGAGTAGGATTCCACTCCTGTTTGTAAATTCCATGTACCCAAGAGATGCACATTTGCTTTATTGTAGATGCTATCATTCTTGTTTCATCTGACTGCTCTGTGTTACTATGGAGTAATTTACATATAATAAAATGATAAGGATGAGAATCAGTACCTGGAAGTCTTAGATCCTGGTTTATTCCTTGGTAAGAATAAATTTCTTTCCAGAGAAGGAAGTGAAAAGTCAAGCAAAATGACACCTTTTATTGGCTAACTAAAAAGATTACAATATGCAAGCTTTCCAGGCAACTCAGGCCCCTTCTTCAGGTAAGATGTAATCAAATTCATTATATCTTGCCTGAAGAAGAGGCAAGAGTTGCCTCGAAAGCTTGCATATTGTAATCTTTTTAGTTAGTCAATAAAAGGTTTCATTTTGCTTGGCTTTTCACTACATTCATAATGGCTAACACGGTACAACACCATAGTACTACAGAGAAGGAGGAAAATGTAGCTACCCCATTTGGTAGATATTAGCAAAACTGATCTCTATTTCTTCTTACACGTGAAAAAGACACTAACCAATGACAGTTCTGTGGGCCTTGCATAAGACAGAGGTAGTGAAACAAGAACATAGTGAATCCCTACAACTTTTAAATTACTATTCAAATCCACAGTATGTCCCTATCCTTACCTATGAAATGAGTCTGATAATGAACCAAAGACTAAGATAATAGAAACAAGTGTTTAAAATCCAGCTCCTCTGGAAGGCTAACTAGTACACTTTATAACAGGACAATGACATTCATAACCTGGGAGGATCTTTGAGGAGAGGTGATCTTGCTCCAGATCAACAGGAGCAAGTTGAGATGATTTTTGCTTTTTGTGAAGATGCAATCTGTGTACCTTTTACTTAAAAGTGTCCCAAACATTGCACACTAGGATAAAACTCAGGAAGGATAATCTTTCTCATCTGGCTTAAAAGCATCTAAGTGTTCCTTGGAGGGAGTTATAAATTGCTGCCAGAGAGAAAAAAAAAAAAGTCTGATTTGATTAAACCTAATCTTTCACTACTAAAAACAACATAACTCACACTGAAAGAGAAACAGAAATTTTGATGAGATATGTAGATTTCACTTCAACACCTTTTTTGTTTCACAATCAAAATCACTGAAGAAAATGAAGGAATGAATATTTATGATTTGAAAAATATAACAATATTTTCCTTTATATCTGGACAAATTAACTTTAATTATTACCAGAGGACAAATGTTAGGAAAGAATCTTTCTGTTGAAGGCCTAACTTAAATCTGTAAACAGTACTTATATTTTATCAGTGGTCTTTACAATTTAAAAATGATGTCTATTACATTGGGTTCAAGTAACTCTGATTTTATCATCTGGTGACTTTGCTTTTATAGCATGTTTTATAGAATGTTAATGTTAGCCTTTTTAGGAAGATATGATTGTAAACAGACTGTGGTTTCCTACATGGACTGCAAAAAATCTATTCTTTTTGGAATCACATTTTTTTCTATTAAGGGGCAAATATAGCCAAATCATATCATGGGAAAAATGTTGTGTAGAATGAGAGGTATTCTCACTTATATGGGTCAAAAGTTTGGAAATATTTCTGGCACATGTGGTTTATTATACAGTAATCCCTCCTCCATCACGGGGGTTGCGTTCCAGAGCCACCCACGAAATAAGAAAATCCGCGAAGTAGAAACCATATGTTTATATGGTTATTTTTATATTATGCTTGGGTCACAGATTTGCGCAGAAACACAGGAGGTTGTAGAGAGACAGGAACGTTATTCAAACACTGCAAACAAACATTTGTCTCTTTTTCAAAAGTTTAAACTGTGCTCCATGACAAGACAGAGATGACAGTTCAGTCTCACAATTAAAAGAATGCAAACATATCTTCCTCTTCAAAGGAGTGAAGCAAACAAATCAATAGGGCTGTTTGGCTTTTAAGTATGCGAAGCACCACGGCACAAAGCTGTTGAAGGCGGCAGCTCACACCCCCTCCGTCAGGAGCAGGGAGAGAGAGAGAGACAGAGAAAAATCAATACGTGCCCTTTGAGCTTTTAAGTATGCGAAGCACCTTGCAGCATGTCGCTTCACAAAGCAGCTGCACACAGAAGGTAGCAACGTGAAGATAATCTTTCAGCATTTTTAGACGTATAGTCTAGGTGTGCGAACAGCCCCCCTGCTCACACCCCCTACGTCAGGATCAGAGAGAGTCAGCGCAAGAGAGAGAGAGAGAGAAGTAAGTTGGGTAGCTTCTCAGCCATCCACCAATAGCGTCCCTTGTATGAAATCAACTGGGCAAACCAACTGAGGAAGCATGTACCAGAAATTAAAAGACCCATTGTCCTCAGAAATCCGCGAACCAGCAAAAAATCCGCAATATATATTTAAATATGCTTACATATAAAATCCGCGATGGAGTGAAGCTGTGAAAGGCGAAGCGCGATATAGCGAGGGATTACTGTATTCACAAAAACAACTAACCATATTATCTTTGTAGCATTTTACACAGCGAATCATTCCTGAAAAGCTAGTTTAGACTGGTGTTATAATTGTGGATCTTTCTATTTAAACTAAATACTTTACACCCATACTTTCTACTTAAATTAGATAAATTATTAAGTTTATTTCTTCATTTTCATGATGATCTTCTTCCCATTTGAAGGTTATATGCAGCCGGGAAAAAGTTTGGATAGCAGCTCATTGCAGGACTTTGTTACACATCTTCCCACATTTACCTATACTGGGCCATTTTAGGGTACTAAATAATGCCTCACTATGCTTCTCCCATGTAGGTAAAAATAGTTATTTTAAAATACATTTTAATACACAAAATTATTTTTGTTTTATATTTGAGCAGGTAAAAGGAATAAAGACTTTACACCTGAATTTTTACAAATTTAAATGAATCAAAAATATTATTATGAATTAAAATTTGGTTTAATTGTGAATAACTAGCAATGTTCAAGTTTACATACCTTAAGCTTCAACCTAAAAAGCATTTATTATTATCTCAACACTTGTCTAAAAGGCCAAATTCGAATTAAGTCAAAGTAGAAGTGACAAAAGGTAACATATTAACAGATAAAAGAAGATGCTAAAGAAGTATTTGAGTTTAATGGCCAATTCAAAAACTGGCTATTACTCCAAACAGTAATCTTAAAGAGAGAAGTTAATCCTTTTTATTAATGGTCCTGCTAGCTACCTAGGTCACACTTGTCTGCCTGTGTCAATATTTCATCAATACTCTAAAAGTCATTAAGCAGTCTAGACAGACAGCCTGTTAAGACTTGCTTTAACTGCCTCTAAAATTTTGTTTCGTCTACCAAAAGACCCCCCACAGAACAGTTTTTTAGCTTTAAGTGTTCACTTGAAAACAGACAAAAAGCTTTAGATTCAGCTGATTCAGATAACCTTACATGAATCTCAGATTGTGCACAGTTCCCAATACACTTTATCTGGCAGCACTTGTATTATCTAAACAATCTAAAACAGTTCTAATTAATTAAGAACTTCAAAAATTCTGATTGATGCTTGTCTCACTACATTCTTCCCCGTTTTAAAATATAGCACTAAACTTGCTCTAGCTGTTTTATTTTTCCCTTTTTCCTGACAATACAAAAAAAAAAACACACACACACACACACACACAAAAAGAATCAGTAAGCAGTGTCAGCCAAGCAGAATCCTGACATAAGATTTCAATTTGGAATACTGACTGGTGGCTAGACGAGGGGAAAAAAAATATGTGGGTGGGCAAAACCATTGACTAAGGCTGTGTTGGAAAAACGCTGCCCTAAATGACACACATTTAATTTGTTTTTGTCAGTGCCTGAAGCTTAACTCTGATGTGATCCTGTGTTACCATCTTTTAAAATTGATTTTTTTTTGCAGCCACCAAAAAGAAACATTTCACGACTACAGAAACCAGCTGTGCTTTGTATTTACTGTTACTGGCTGTTTCAGTGGCTGTTTTCTCTGGAACCCTGTTCATTTCTTTCATATGATTTAAACGCTGACAAAAGTGCATGTCCTGTTTCTATTCTTTAGCAAAATTATAACACTTGGATTCACCAAATAAATGCTTGAACTTTACATTACATACGATTAACAATATAGCTTTACAATACTGACTAGACTTAATATACTTAAGAAAAATTTAGGGCAGAATTTTATACTTTTTAAATGTAGTTTTGAACTTGTTACATTGTACGTTATGAAATTAGTGATGATGAAATTAATCAAATCGTACTGTCTCACAGAAATCAATTACTACTTTGCTGCTTAAAAGCTACATTGGGAAATTTTACAGAGTGCGTATTGATCATAAGCAGAATTGTTATAGTTTGTTTTAATATGTCTGTGTTGACATTTAACTATGTATAGTATCTAGTTCTAACAAAAAGGAACAAAACGGTACAGTATACATGCTTAGTAGGAAAACACATTCCACAGGAACAGACCAAAGCACATCCATAAACTGTGCACGTAAATTCACCAGTTCCATGCAGCTTAACAGCATGTATTTGAAAAACATCCAGAATGAAGCCCACATCAGGAACCTAACTGCACACATCAGGCACATGGCCAATAACTGAACAAAAGATACAAAATATGTGAAGCAGCAGTGCTAACCACGTCCCTCCACTGATCTTATAATAAATGAATGAATTAAAAAGCAGGCCCTTCAAATACAATTTTTAATTGAATCAAAAGCAATTAAGTCCTTCATGAATGTGAAGAAACACACAAGAACATCAGTACTTCTCAAAACGTAATATAAATTAAAAGGCATTTTTTTGTTCTTAGTGCTGAGAAACACAAGTTCAGCCAGAATTTTCTGTGACTATTGTCTCCTATGTAGGACACAACCTCTCACTAACATGCTACTACTGACCAATTGGGGCTGAGGATATTATTCAAACCCAGTTTTTGGGCTTTATTTACAAATGCAGCATGTTTTTTGGCACTTTTCAGTATCTGGCATTAACTATCTTTTTTTGTCACTTCTTGCCAGGTTTGTGATGTTAGTGACATCATTGTGTTTTCTCCCCCCTCCCCGGGTTTCAGAATATCATATGTAGGACATTACAACATAGGATACTAATGTACACAAAATATGGCATGCTCTAAACTGCACCTGAACAAATGCACGTCACTGGTTTGTCACTCCAAAATTGTACTTCAGAATGAAGGCTTTTAATTAAATAAGTTCTTTGCCCCTACTGCTGCACAAACAATTTTTTGACATTAAGTCAAAAACAGTTTAATAATTTAGGAAAATATTGTTGTCAAGTACTTATCGCTTTTCATTTGTCTGGATAATATTGTAAAAACTGAAGAGTATCCTAGCACCCCGGCACAAAAGACAATAACTAATTCCATATGTGAATCTAGCTCACTGTTGGGAACACTTGCTGTCATCTGAGAGTTCCCATTTAATCTAACATGCAAAAGTCCTTGAGATGTGAGTGGAATACTAGAGCACCTAGGCTGGAAATCAAAGTCATTCATTTGGCATTGTTAGACTGAAGCGCTAAAGCACTGTGACACTGTGGAGTTCATTTATACACATTTACATATTATACATGGATATATGATATAAAACACAAATACAGTATATGTTATTGAGTTCATGTCAAATAATACATAGAATACACAACAAGTGTGTCACCCTAATTGGGGCTCATCAGGTGTATGCACCTTTGCTTCCCCTTGCAGGGATCGAACCTCAGACATCAGTGCTTGAGGCAAAGCCTCAGGCATTGCAACATGATGGTTGGTTTGCTTACTTGATGGGGTGTAGATTGGAGTATTATATCTATAGATCCGAGTTTCGATCTGATTATTTGGGTGGCCACCTACCAGGTAACGGTTGTGGTTGGTCGATCAGTCAGTAAACATTTGCCACACCCTCTCAGTTGCGATAAGCAGATCATAGGCATGTTTAGGTAGGTGACCACCCAAATAATATTTGGCACAGTACATCAGTAGAGCAGCTAATTATTCATAATCCACAAGCATCTCTCCATCCAAGGCCTCATGAGGTGATGGTATTGCATATCATCAATATTTTGATGTGGCAACATTACCTTTTAAGACATCATACAGCCATAACATATTAAGTGTTGGATTGGTACTAGGGAATCCATTCCCGGGAATTCGGGAATCCCGCATTTCATTCCCAGGAATGCCGGTCTCCCGAGGATGACACAGTGCACGGGCATCTCACATATGAACGGTTTTATAGCAACCGACACTTATTTTTAATAAAACTACTGCAATATGTTGACACAAATAAAAGACTAACCTTATTTACAAGCAGTTCATGCTGTCTTATAAGTACATGTATCTTTAGCTGCAGTAATAAGAGTGTAGAAAGCACAACGTCTTCACAGGTGGCGCAGTGGTAGTGCTGCTGCTTTGCAGTAAGGAGACTGTGGAAGATTGTGGGTTTGCTTCCCGGCTCCTCCCTGTGTGGACAGCGCTTTGAGAACTGAGAAAAGCACTATATAAATGTAATGAATTATTATTATTATTATTATTAACGTGTCCAGCGTGCGGTTGTCCAAGCGAGAGCGCACCTTCGTGCAGAAGTATGCCAGCTGCTGAGAAAGCACGCTCTGCCTCCACTGAAGTAGGTGGCACAATCATCAAATACTGATACACTTGTTCTAAACAACGCCTGCACTTGTTGTTGCTCTGAAACACCGCCATTTTAGCTTTTACTGATGCATCCAGTTTCTTGTCATCATTCTGTGATGGCAAGTTTCTTGGCACAGATAAAGCGGATGAAACAGACTGACGCATTGCAATTTCAAGTTGCTGTTCAAAGCTGTTGTCTGATGAAGTGCAAGCTGCAGCAATGACGCCACCTTAATTATTTTCAACTATAACTCTGTTATTTCTTGATCGATTTTTACACTTTTACATGCTATATATGCGAGCTTGGCCATTCCTGTTTTCCCGGAAATTATAGCAGTTTCATTCCCGGGAACCCTGGGCTCCCGATTACCCTAATTGGTACTAAAATGTGGACTTTGGTATTGATACCAGTTTTTGGACCCAAGTACTAGTGCTGAAACAGTACTGAAGCAACAGACAGAAGGCCAATAAGATCTTAGCCCAACAAATCTACAAGCAAGAAGTCTGCAATGCAATAACAGTAATTACCAACACAGTTGGAGATAAAACTATTGACCACAAAAATATAACTTCCACATTTAGAGTGTATTTTAAGTCCTTATATTCTACTCAGTTTAAAGAAGATAAGACACAATCTGATGTGTTTTTTTGATTCATTACAGATATTGCAGCTAGATACTAGATGCTATAAGCTCACTTCAAAGTGGAAAAGCAGCTGGCCCTGATGGCTACCCAGTGGAATTTTATAAAAAAATGTTAAATAAGCTAGCTTTGAACTTCTCCCATTCGGCAAACGCTTCAGAGCCTTTCCTGTATGGACCTCGTGGTTCAGAAACAGTTTCATCCCAAGAGCTCTAAATGCATTCATTCAGTCCATCAAGTGCTCCTGGTACTTGTAAGTACAACTGCCTCACTGCAAACTTGCATTACAGTTGAAATATTGCACAACCTGAGCCACTTATGCTTTCATATTGTATATTTTTCACTGTTTTTTATTCTATTATTATTATTATTATTATTGTTGTTGTTATTTTACCATTTTATAGGAAAATAAGTTTATTGAGGATTTGCATATTGAATCTAATTGTACCATACAATAACAATAAAGGAATTCAAATCAATTCAATAGAAGAGAGCGCGTATTTACAGATGATGATGACTGGCTTCTAAGTCGATTTAGATTTTCAGGCGCAATCTTCTTGGAGCTCTTGATATCATTTTTAAGATTGAATGCAGTAAAGTATAAATATTACATTATATAGATATTTTTTTAACTTCATCTAAATAATGTATATTGTTAATGATTAAATATGCGAAGACTCGGTGGCGCAGCTGTAGCAATGAGCTGGAGCCCCGTTCAGGGATTGTTCCTGCCTTGCACTGTATGCTTGCTGGGACTGTCGCGACCCTGGATGGATGGAATAATTAAACATGTACTACTAAGTCATTTCAATGTTCTGTTAAGAGGTGTTAACTAGCGGGCTGGCGCAGCATATGATGATGTCATCAGTTTGAGTTGACTTTGGCATGCTTTTGTTTGTGTTGTATTCTTACAGCAGCTTTCAACTCGACCGGCTTTGAACTGACTGCCTGACTACTGTCATTAGTAACGTGAGAAACATGTTCCTTAAAAGTTTTGAAGAATCAGTGTTCTAAGCATACAGCTGGCTTGACTTTTATTAAAGAGCTGATTGTGTGGCGATTGGTTATTTGGAGAAAGAAAAGGAAGGACAGGAATCAGGGGATTGTATGTTTGAAAGAGACAGTACTGCTGCAATAAATTATTTTATTGAGGATCGCACACGGCGCAGCAAGCATCTTGTGGGAGGCAGGAACAAACTCTGGAAGGGGCGCCAGCTTGTCACTACCACTGCGCCAACATGCCTCAATGTTTTATACATGCTTTAATTTCTATCATCATGAAAATGATAACAGGTGTACATCTTAGTATTTAAATTGTTCAGACAGCTGTAACATCATGAATGTAATGTATTCTGTGTCCTGTTGGCGTAAGAGAAAGCCCATTTAAGAAGCACATAGTGATTCACATACATAATGAGTACATTGAAGAACACATAGAATACAAAGCAGTTAACATGCTACTTTAGTTATGATGGGATTTGCGAAACTATTAAATTAAACAATTTTAAGATGAAGTTTATGACGTTCTACTTTAATGATAAAATAAACTAAGTGATTGAAGTGGAAATTTCAAACTTTTTTCACACTGTGTCCCAGTTTTTTTTCTTTCTTTTCTCTGTACCCTAATACATTGCCATATGACACTCAGACAGTGGGCTATGACTCGCCTTTTCACGGCGACTTTGACATCTGACCACTTCTTATTTATTTCGGGCACTGTGCGACTTTCTGAACTTGAATTTTCGAGTTTCTCTGCCACTCTCTCACTCGATCAACTTCCTTTTTTTGTTTATATCACTGCTTAAACCAACAAACAGTATGTTTTTCCTTGCCTCTACTTGGTATTCGCTGAAATTCTTCTCTGTCTTTTCACAGAATGCAAAACATAAGGGCCTATTTATATTGATTTGCATATTCAAAGAGGCACAATTCTGGGAGGAGTTGGGGTGGGGTGGCAATCTTGGTACCATGTGACTAACATCTGTTTCCCTGTCTGAAGGGCTACCTCTGTGGTGTGCACTAAGCCAATGATGAAGACATCAAGTTGGATATAGAAAAGTGGTGGCACAAGCATGGAGAAATACTTTATATGAATTATATCCTGAACTTAAAATTGTATATTTTTCAGATTTCTGGAAATACACTATAAATAATTCATTAGTCAGGGAATTACTCATCTACACAGTATGCACTATATACTGTACCTCAGCAACTTTTACATAAAAAAAAAGTGAAAAAAATTCATAAATGCCATTTTAAATCCAACTCCAAAAATATACAAATGTATTATAACTGAAAATGAAAAACAAACCCAAAAACTACTGTTTATTTCTGACCCTAACAGTAAAAAATACAAGCTTAGAAAACCCCAAGTAATACATTTACAGTTTTTCTCTCAAAAAAAAAATCCTTCAAAGAGTAGCTCAAAGATGCAAATAAATAATATAATGATCACAAATCTTTAACTTGTGAACTCTGACTTAACAGTAATTGGTCACACCCTGTTTTGATTTAAATATTTTTGTATGCGTACCACAGCACCTGTCACTTCCACCTTATTTGCAAATAATTAACTTGCAGTGCTTTTCAAGTTCACTTATAGCCATTAATACTATTTTAATGCATAATAGTAGCAATATGTCCTATAAAAAAGTTAAGCACATCCTGAAGTAAAATAAAAAAAAAGCAAAAGAGCAAAAAAAAAACTAATGTCTATCATAAATCAAAGCCACCCTTTACAATTATATACATTATTTAATAAAGCAGTGCATCTAATCACTCTACAGATTGTTAGCAATTTCACGCTTCATAAGCCTTTTCATAGAAATTAAAATTCCAAAAGCATTAAAAACAGATCAACCCATTTGCAAATATAAGATGCTATAGCATGAATTGAACACACAACCTGGCCCACCTGAAAACATCCATTATTTATCTTAACTGACATGATCCAAGTTTTAGGTCACTCGGTGGGGAGAGTATACTGGTGCATTTAATTTTGTAATATTTTATCAGATTTAGTTCCTTAGAAATGTATGTTTATTTACTGTGCACATCTCTCCTAGATGACATCATTTACTACTATCACTGCATGAATTTCTAGGAATGCCTTCCCACCATTGGTGAAGTAAAACACACTGTATCATTAAAAAAAAAAGACTTTTTACATCTTCTTAAAAAAAAAATGAATTTCAGGTTTATAACTTTGCTGGTTCTCAGTTTTGGTTCTTAATTTTTATAAATGTCCAGCCCTTCATGTGTTTGATTTCTGGTAAGTGATTTCAAACCTCTTCCATGATATTCAGACATTAATTACCCTTTATTGTTGGATCATATGTTCATGGGTAAGAACAGGTGGTATTGGCACAAAAAGATAAAAAAAATGAATGCATGCATAAGAAGAATATGTAAACTTCACCTAAACAGTGACCAAACTGAGATTCTGAGAAAAAATCTGTAAGTAATTATAACTTTAAGTTAAATATCTTTTCAAAAAGCTATCCCCAACCAACAGGTACATCTGAAAATAATTCTATTAGGGACAGTAGTCCAAGTCCAAAAAAGCACACTCTCCTTATAAAACTAACCTTCGACCCATGAGAAGACTTCTTGCTTTTAGACTCCAAAAATGACAAGGAATTACTAGGAAGGGCAGGGAGCTGCTGGCTTTGTCCAAAGAGAGATGTGGATCCTTCTTGCATGACCATGACCTTTATTGCAATAAAAGAGAATAACTGTTGAGATTTACTAAAAATTCCTTTCTAGTTCAATTTAGCATTTATAAAAAAAAGATGATAATCTTACAGAATATGTGTAAACACTTTGCTATTTAAAATATAAGAGGCACAATGCCTCTATTGTTTCATTACTTTTTTACGTACATTTTTTCTCAACTTTAATGTCAAAGAGATCTAAAATTATGAAAGCACTGATAAAGCACTGAGGAACTGTTTTTGAACCAAATATTACTCTGTAGAACAAGTCTTTCTTGATCTAGTTTGTTTCCATGGCACTGTACACAATGCAAACCCTTTTGGACTTTTGGTAACAACAATGTATCCTTCATCAAAAAACAAAATCAGAATAAAATGAATTGCACATGATCATAGATTTTATAAAGTAAGCAAATACAAAACACAACAAAACGGCAATATACATTTCCATTAATTAAATGACTTCATTTCACATGGAATAAATCTTTTAAAAATCAATTAAGCAAAGACGATGACAGCAAGGAAAAATATTGTTAAATAATTACCCAAGAAATGTTGCATCATAGTGTAAATGCATAAAATTATATTTGTTTGCTCTGATTCAAATAGGTATTAAAAAAATCTATGGACCTAGACTGTCAACAGCAGATGAAGAAGGAACTCAAAAGATAATGCAGGTGAATTAAATTACAGTGCATTAAGATATTTAAAACATTACTTTGTTAACCAATAATTCTAGTTATAAATATTTACATTTGCTTGAGGATTGCTTTTCCTAAACAAAATTTTTAAACCAAGAATGCATCTTGCAATCAATACTTTCATAAATTAGACAAAGCATAACATTAGAAATTAAGTTAATGCTGCATAAACAATTTAAATCATTTTAAAATTATAAAACCACACAATATTTTTAAACCTGTTTTATCCAATTCGGGGTTGTAGAGGAGTAGAGCCTATCCCAACAACAAGGCTACAACCAAATCTGGGCAGAATGTCAGACAGTGCATCACAGTGTCCACTTACACACATGAGGTCAATACAAAATCGTAAATTAATCTAACTTACACTTAAACTTGGAACACTTGATCCATAATGAAGCATTTGCTAACTACTGCATCACCAGATCAAACTTTAATTTAAAAAGATTAAAATTATACATACCTTTTACATCTACAGCTATGCCAGGCTTATCATTTTTCCTTCATAATCCAATTCATGTTTAAATATCTAAAAGTATAACCCCAGAAGCAGGTGCTAGGGAAAACACTCACACTGGATGCCTCAACCATGCTTTACACACTAACACACAGACAAATTCACTACCAAACTGGTGCAATTTAGGAAACACCATTTCATGTGAAACTATGTCTTTGGACTACAGAAGTCATAAATTGTTCTCAGACAAAACCAACAGAACTCAGACAGAACATACAAAAATATTTAAGGAAAGCATATACAGTGATCCCTCGCTATATCGCGCTTCGCCTTTCGCGGCTTCACTCTATCGCGGATTTTATATGTAAGCATATTTAAATATATATCGCGGATTTTTTGCTAGTTCGCGGATTTCTGCAGACAATTAGTCTTTTAATTTCTGGTACATGCTTCCTCAGTTGGTTTGCCCAGTTGATTTCATACAAGGGACGCTATTGGCAGATGGCTGAGAAGCTACCCAGCTTACTTTTCTCTCTCTCTCTCGCTGACTTTTTCTGATCCTGACGTAGGGGGATTGAGCAGGGGGGCTGTTCGCACACCTAGACGATACGGACGCTCGTCTAAAAATGCTGTAAGATTATCTTCACGTTGGCTACCTTCTGTGCAGCTGCTTCGTGAAGGGACATGCAGCACGGTGCTTCGCATGCTTAAAAGCACGAAGGGCACGTATTGATTTTTTTATCTGTCTCTCTCTCTCTGCTCCTGACGGAGGGGGTGTGAGCTGCCGCCTTCAACAGCTTTGTGCCGCGGTGCTTCGCATACTTAAAAGCAAACAGCCCTATTGATTTGTTTGCTCCTTTGAAGAGGAAGATATGTTTGCATTCTTTTAATTGTGAGACAGAACTGTCATCTCTGTCTTGTCATGGAGCACAGTTTAAACTTTTGAAAAAGAGACAAATGTTTGTTTGCAGTGTTTGAATAACGTTCCTGTCTCTCTACAACCTCCTGTGTTTCTGTGCAAATCTGTGACCCAAGCATGACAATATAAAAATAACCATATAAACATATGGCTTCTACTTCGCAGATTTTCTTATTTCGCGGGTGGCTCTGGAACGCAACCCCCGCGATGGAGAAGGGATTACTGTACGTTGGTTAAATCTGGATTCAGACACTATCAGGTAGAAGTGTGATCCAAAGTGCCACCAACACAATAAAAATGTGCAAATTATGTTTCTTTATATACAGCAAAAGCAACTTGAGGGATTGGTTGGTGCAAGCCCAGCAAATAACACCCAGGTCAGTCAGGAACACTGCACAATATTTGCTTGATAAAATGTTATAATTTGTTTTGCACCCAAATGTTTATCTTTTATTTTAATATTTTAAATCCAAATGGCTGGTATTATGTGAAGATTAAACAGTGTAAAAAGAATGCTCATAAGTTTGAATCCCATAAGATAATGAACTAATTACATTTGTAAAACAACACTGAAATGTGCAAGGTGTTTTCAGTGTGACGAAGTGTCAGACTTGCATTTTTTCCAACTAAAGCTGCTTTCAGATTTGTAAAAAGTTACAATGAGGATTCATCTGTGCAAATATTTATGTTGTAGAGCACTATATGCAAGTAGCAGCTTGTGAAAGATTGTTCTCATTATTTCTAAAACAGTCAGGTCAATATATGAGTTCCATCTGTGTTTGTTGGAGAACCACTGATTAATAGTTGCATGTCAAAAGGCAAATGCTTAACCAAAACTACCCAAAATGGAAACTCCCCTTTAAAATGCTACTTAGTCCCTTTATTTAAAATCATTCCCAATGTACTAAACCAAGACAGAGACACTGATGCGAAGTAAGATCAGTAAAATGTGCTTACAAAAGCTGAAGTTGGTATAGCCATTCTTTACAAAGCTTGCACAACAGACATGTTTTGTACTTGCATACATCAAAGCAACAACTTTTTTCACAGTAAATTTAACTTTCGGGGGCAAATATGATTAACAGAAAATAAAGAGCACCTTTTAGATTCAAATTTTAAAACAACTTAAAACCAAACCATTTGTTATGGGCAGAAAAAATTTGCATCTTATGGTTTTCCAACCAATTTACAGTATTAATCAAGAGCCACCGCCATCCTGTACATAGTCTCCTAGCTTATTACTATTTTACTCTTACATGTAATGTGCTTATACAGAAAATAGTTGTGTTCATTTATTTATTTTTTTGAATATATAACATTAATCTAGCAGTAATTTGTATATGCTACTGCAGGAAAAGGCTAGTTTTCCTGTGGGTATTTAAGATTTTTTTTTTAAATTCTCTTATACAGTAATCCCTCCTCCATCGCGGGGGTTGCGTTCCAGAGCCACCCGCGAAATAGAAACCATATGTTTATATCGTTATTTTTATATTGTCATGCTTGGGTCACAGATTTGCGCAGAAACACAGGAGGTTGTAGAGAGACAGAAACGTTATTCAAACACTGCAAACAAACATTTGTCTCTTTTTCAAAAGTTTAAACTGTGCTCCATGACAAGACAGAGATGACAGTTCCGTCTCACAATTAAAAGAATGCAAACATATCTTCCTCTTCAAAGGAAACAGAGAGGAAAGCAAACAAATCAATAGGGCTGTTTGTTTTTAAGTATGCGAAGCACCGCCGGTACAAAGCTGTTGAAGGCGGCAGCTCACACCCCCTCCGTCAGGAGCAGGGAGAGAGAGAGAGAGAGAGAGACTGAGAAAAACAAACTAAAAAATCAATACGTGCCCTTTGAGCTTTTAAGTATGCGAAGCACCGTGCAGCATGGCGCTTCAGGAATCAGCTGCACACAGAAGGTAGCAACGTGAAGATAATCTTTCAGCATTTTTAGACGAGCGTCCGTATCGTCTAGGTGTGCGAACAGCCCCCCTGCTCACACCCCCTAGGTCAGGATCAGAGAAAGTCAGCGCAAGAGAGACAGAGAAAAGTAAGTTGGGTAGCTTCTCAGCCATCTGCCAATAGCGTCCCTTGTATGAAATCAACTGGGCAAACCAACTGAGGAAGCATGTACCAGAAATTAAAAGACCCATTGTCCTCAGAAATCCGCGAACCAGCAAAAAATCCGCGATATATATTTAAATATGCTTACATATAAAATCCGCAATAGAGTGAAGCCGCGAAAGACGAAGCGCGATATAGCGAGGGATCACTGTACTGTAATATTCATTATTAAAGAAACATTAGTTTATGAAGTGTCAGTTGAAGAGAATAAACATTCTGTCCTAAAGATAAGTCATTATTCACATAGGTAGGTATTGTTTGTTAGTTGCCACTTTTAAAGAAAATGATGGCAGAAACATGCATAAAAAAATCAATTAAAGAAAATTAAAAAGAAAAGAGATGGAGATTCTGTGCTTAGCCAAATGATGTTGTGTGGCTTACTTTAACTAAAACACTAAATATGAAAATGTAAACAGTAAGTCAAACTGGCTGTATGAAAACAGTTATAAATTGGAGGAAAACAAGAACATAAATACACAGTATAAAGGGAAACGTGTCCTAAAAACTACAGTATGTCATATAGTTCAATGATCGAAGTACTGTATTCTCTGTACCTAGTCTGGTGAAACTCTCATGAATGTCACAAACAATTAAAATGACTTGACTTAAATGCATAACTGTGCTGATTAACACACCAGTTAGGTTTAAAGCCAGCAGTTACATAGGCTTTCAAAGACCAAGCCTGGAAACCATTACTTTAAAAAAAAAAAAAATTGTGAACTAGCGCTAACGATTAATTGATTTTAAATTAAAATGGCGATTTGAAACAATATTAACAAATCACAAAGGCTGCGATTTAGGATATACATTATGCAGAGTGTCTAACCAATATGACTGTTATATCGAACATCACTATTCGAATTTGATTTGAATTTATTTAAAAAAAGGTCTTATTCAAAGGCAAAAGCTAATATTCGATTATAAAAGAATGGTCGTTTCATTATACACAAACTAATTTTGGCATCATGTTACTCCAGACGCGCTATGCAAAACTGCAGTATTATGCTGATCTGTTTTTGCACTTCACTTCCACAATCGGCCTTTTCTTAATTATAAATGGCTAGCTTAGTTTTCTTCATTAGTAAACCTTACAGCTAGATCACATCTGTGCTCTTTGATCAACAAGTTGGACCTGTCGCTGTGGATGTGCTTCCGGGCACAATGATCGTCCAATCGGACCGCTAGGACCATCCATTAATATTTTGTTTTTATGAGGTAAATATACTCTTTCATATAAAGTGTACATAGAGCACAGTTCACAAAGAACCAAATAAGTGATTTTATTGATTGATCTGTGCCCTTCTAGCAAGTATGATTACATATCATACCGAAACTGGTTAATTGGCATGTTACCTTTTGCAGGAGGTTGCATGTTTGTCTGAAATCACCAACATGGATCGTTAGTAATTACAAAGCACTCCGCATCAATGTCAAAATATTATATTATAGATATTGCAAAATGGTGGGCATTGCTCACGTTCCTTGATTACATGACTTACCTACCTGATATTTCACCAGAAGATCCTCATATTGGGAACAGAATTCAGTTGTCAAATGGTATACTATACCATTGTATACTGTACTGTACTGTAGATGACCCAGGCATGGACAATCCTAACCAAGTTGTACTGAGGGAGCTCCATACGAGGCAAGATTTTACTTTGGTCTCTTTTATGCTTAGCTGCGTGTTGATATGTGTCGTGCAGCCGCCACATTGTCTCTTTTGCCTTATACATACATGCTGTCTGGGTTGGTGATGCACTATTCTGATATTAAATGTTATTAACATTGTCTGTAGCATTCAATTAATATTCTAAAGCATGTGATTCGTTTGATTGATTAGCACGCTAGCATGTCTGCTGTATATTTATTTTGAAATTAGTGCTTTGTTAAAAAAAGTGCAATAGTATTTACTATATTTAAAATTAGAAATTCATACTGACTAGTGAAAAGCGAGAGAAATGCTAAAGGTTCGCTTTAACATTTGATTTATGTGACCCATCTGCCAAAAGAGTACTTGGTGCAGTTTTTCTAAACACTTCCTTAGTGATATAAAAGTAACATTTTGCCTCTGAATAGACTGAAGGAGAAAAAGCTGACAGATTGTACAACCCTGACTTGATATTGTGACAATCATGCATTTCTGAACTAGTCCAAAGGTGCCACCGTCCAGATTTTTTCTGAATGCAAGCGTTATTAAACGTTCCCTGCCACTGTTCACTGCGCAGTGGACTCCTCAAAAATAATAACAAGTCTGCCTTCGATCTGCTTACTGTTTTACTTTGTTCACTATTCTCACACCGACTGGTCATTATTTGTTTTGATCATTGTCAGGACAGCAAACCATAAAAGAAGCCACAAAAAACAGCCTAAATCCTTTCAAGGCACACATGCTTGGGTGAGGGATTAGCTTGTGCTTTTGTGCCAAAGCGATTGTGCGATTTAAACTTAAGCATCTAGCTGTTAGTAGCAGATTGAAAACAGGACGGTGGTGCCAATGCCTTTCTTTTATAGAGTGCAGCTGCTTGGGATTTTGATTGTTCTTACAGTTGCCCGAATATCGCTAAATTTTTTCTCTTTAGTTGGTGTTGGCTCTTGCTTTAGCTACCGCTGCGGCCATTACTATCATGATAAAGTATAAAAAAGTCAATTAGAAATGTATATGTTACGTCCAGTATCATTAACCTAACTTCAAATAATTTTGAATATTTCCTTATTTTTCATTTTAATATTCTAACCTTTTTTTGGCTAATTGGACAGCTCTAGTACATATTTTAACTTTCTAATACTGAACAAACTGGCTCACAAAATCCTGTATATACCAACCATGAGTTCGTCATCAGTGACACTGTTTAATGCTGTGTCTCAGCAGTCCCAACAGCAGCTGAGACAATTAACTCAGTGTTCGGGTCTGGAACCAGCAAAGGCTGACATGTTGGTGTTTTCGAGAAAAAATATGTAAAGGCCACAATGAGCGTTGAGAAGAAGTAGCGATGTCAGGAAAGCAAGTACTGTTTCTGTTGTTTGGAGTAATTTTAAAATTTTAGTTGTTCTGTACTATGGTAACTTTTTACTAAGGTAAATGCTGGTTCTCTGCAAATAAATGTTTTAATTGAATGTGCAATATGTAGATATTTTGTGTAACATTTATATTCCATTTCTATTATACTTACGGATCACATAATTATTCTATGGTTTGTCATTTTATAAGTGATGGATATCAGTAAATAATGTTTTATTGTTTTTTTTGTTTTTGTTCTTTATTTCACCTTATACAATTTCTTGTATTAGGAATTTGTTAGTTTTCGCATACCCCTTGGGGTCAGAGTGCAGGGTCAGCCATTGTATAGCACCCCTTGAGCAATTACAGGTTAAGGGTCTTGCTCAAGGGCCCAGCAGAGTAGGATCTCTTTTGGCAGTGACGGGGATTCGAACCGGCAACCTTCTGGATACCAGCACAGATCTTTAGCCTCAGAGCCACCACTTCACCCCGTATTCATTACAGATTGTGCAATATTTAGATGCTGCTCCTGAATTGTTCTCGGTTTGATTGCTCTATGCTTTATGCCAATTAAAAAATGTAATACATACATCATCCTTGCATTAGAATATTAAGCAGTTAATATTTTAATGGTATCTCATGTGGTAATGCTCCATCATGTTTTAAACCTATTACACAGTGAATACTGAACTGAAACTTGACTTTAAAAATTATATCACAAATCAAATCGCAATATCTTTCAGAAAAATCGCAATTATAAATCTTCCACAAATCATTGAGCTCTATTGTGCACATGGGAATTTCTCCTTTAATATGATTTTATCATAGACCAAACAGCACATTATCCATTAGTAAAAACATGGATATTTGCAGTACTAAGTTTTTAAAGTAAATGCAACTAAAACAACCAAATTTCAAAATCACAAAGATGATCATAAACAGTTTTTAGCAAACCCAGCTAAATTTACTTTGCCTCGAGTTCGGCAAAATCAGATATTTGGGAAATGCATTGAAGTCAATGGGGGAAGGAGGAACTGAATTAGATTTGAGTGGATTATCATGGTGCAATGGTCTTTAAAGTGTCCCTGAGGGCTAGGCCAAAGTCTACCAACAATTGTGGACTGATTGTTGTGGCCAAATATGTGATCCGAGCTGTGAGGTGGCAGTGGTAGACAATTCCACCATTCTGCCTCAAACAACAAAACATATTGATGGAACAAATACCACACATAAAATACAACAAACGGCCACAAACTAGCAAGAAATATATTAAATATTATATCATTGTGCTGAGAGAGTGTCATTCTTGGGGGACACATGGTCTAGGCCCCAAAGTGGCGGCATGGGATTGGCTTGTCCCATTGTTTGAAGTTATGGCTCAGCAGAAATTACTTTTTTGCTTCCCCATGTATTTGAAGATGCTTCACACTTTCATTTTCCATCAAGAATAAACAAACACCTTGTAAATAGTAATACATCTTTTGTATTTATTATTTCACAGCATGTTCTGTGTTTTCTGATGAGGAGAGAGGGCTGGCTCCTTTAAGGCTTGTTTTAAGATCCTTACCGAGTACATGGCTAGCTTCCATGCATAATCAGCAATGCAGTGCTGTTCTGCCCTGAACAATAGTGCAAGGTTTTGTTGAAAGTTTTTTGTTTTTGTTTTGTTTAAAAAAACACATGCTGAATGAAATTCTGGCACTATTTCTCCACCTTTGGGACACATTTTTAACTTTTTAAGTTCATTTCATGTCCCACATACGATAAAGACCCCAGGGGGTTGAAACATTCGCAAGTGGTAGAAACAAGTCCAGTTAAAGATGAAAAAAATATTGCACAATACTGTTCAGTGGGAGAGTAAGGTTGCAAAATGGCATTTTTTTCCCTTGTGTGCTTGCAAAAGAGGCATGCATGAAAGTTTAACGCTTGGCTGGTACATGGTGAGCTTGGAAAAAAATGTTCACCTAAGCCAGCCGTACAGTGAGTTTTCAGGAAAATATTCGGCTAAACAAGGTCACCTGCGAACACAGAATATTCTCTGAAAAAAACACTTGAATTTCGCAGATCAACAGTAATTATAAATAATTTATCATTGCACCACAAAAACACAGCAGAGGAAGGCAATTAAATTCTCAATTGAGAAATCAAGATTATTACAATAATTAAAAAGCATACCACTTCCCATTAGCTGACAAAATCTTTAAGTACCATAGGTCCAAAAAAAAAAAAAAAAAAAAAAAGCAGGTAGAATCTCAAAATATTCCAAACATCCGAGACACCAACTATTTTCACTTTTACAATTACAGTAAATGTCCAGACCAGAAACTTAATATCTTTTTTATATCAAAGAATTAGGTCTTGTAAATTATTGGAGCAATCTGACCACATAACTGTTACGGTATTCTTTATTAATCGACAAGAGTCAAATACTGATTTTCAAAACTTAATGCCCTCTCTTTTTTCACATTTTCCTTTTAATTTACTTCCATAACCAAAGGCAAATATGAACTTCAATGTACTCAATCCTTACAGTATTGACACTAAACTTGAAATTTGACGTCTAAAGCTGGACATTTCTTATATGTTTCCTATATATTGCTTTTAAAGAGCATTGGAAAAAAAGAGGTGTGTCTTAATTCTATAAAAGAAGTTTTGGAGAAAAAATGTTTTATTCAGCTCCACTTCCAGTTTGCCATTAATAGACATTTAAATTAGAAACAAATTTACATACTTACTTTTGGGTCCTCTGCACTCCTCTTATGGGGATTTCGTTGCTGTGTGGAATAAGAGTTAAATAGATTAATTGCTTAAGTAGTACTAAATGTAAAATAAATTGTTGAGCAGTTTTCCCTTTATAAATAAAAGATTATGTATATATAAAATGTTTCATGCAATTAAATAGTTTTCAGCAAAAGAGGTTTATAAACACATTTTTTACACGTTAATGATTTAAAAAAAGGATTTATCCTTTAGAAAATACAACATAAAACCTAATCTAGATATTTATTTGTCTGCATGGGTATCTGCTTATTTCTCTGTTAAATATACATTTTCTGATTCTTTAGAATGCAGATAAATTTCAGCTGCAATGAAAATTAAGCATCAAAACCTGAAAACTATTATAGTACTGAAATGTTAATCCTGCACAGAAAAAAACAAAAATGTTAAGTTTATAAAAGTAAGAACACAAAAAATGCAAAATGATTGACACTAAAACAGCACCACAGCAGTCTCATTACCTCACATCTGAATAGAAACTTTAGAATTGCAATAATGAACATTTGGCATACTGAATTTATTTATCCCAAAGACCATCATTTATATAATTTGAATTTAATAATGGGCAGATCGATAAAGGTATGTATGGCACTGCAACTGCAATATATTGCTGTAAATAATATTTGAAATGTTTCAAAAGTGAATAACAATTTAGATATTTAATTTTTTTACATCAATCACTGATCTGATTAAACAATTTATATACTCCCTAGTCCTGCAGCACAGGTCAAGGTCAAGAAACAATGTTCCACAGATAAGCAAAGATATTTGACATTATATTCTTTTATACTAGTAGACACATAAAAAATAAACAAACAATCATGTCTAAGTATTATCATTTTTAATCAAAATATATAATGATATGGGCTTTTACATTAAATATTAAAAAATCTCTAAACATCTATCACATTTAAACTACACCAGCGAGTCATTCTTATTGTTCCCCAGGACTAAAAAAACTATATTTCTGAGAAAGAGAATATGAAGGCCAAATAAATTACTCATTAAAACCTTAATAAAAATGGTAACAAAAAGGCAATCTTTATTTCTGTACTGCATTGTATATCCGGGATTTAAAGTAAACAAAGTGCACTTACAAACCATTCATTAACAAAAAAAAAATGCATTACTTTGAAATACTTGGGCTCAATGCCAAGGACAAACTTAAAACCTAGTGATAAATGACAGAGTTCTGACAAGTTCACTTTAATCTGTAAAGTTACTCATTGGCTTAACTGAAGTGAATTGTAACTGCTTTCAACTTCCTAAATGCTAAAACCCTTATTTATATAAATTCTGTTTTAATGGATTATTTCATCTTTTTTCCAAGGCATTCCCTGTTTGTTCACCTGTACTCCTAAAATAAGTGGCCAGGACATTTATCACTCTAGAAACCATTTTAAGCTGTACACGTGGAAGAATTTTCATTGCTTACCAAAATGCATTCTCATTAATCAGTAACAAGGCTATCACTGCCCTAAAGTGCTAAGTGGGCAAAACTCACCCCTCCTGCTTTTAGCAGCTTTCTTCTGAATTCTTCAGTGGGATTATTGAATGTGAGTTTTTCACAGCGAAGGTGGTTTACAGGAGGATGGCCTTCAAGGTGAAGAAACAAATCGTAGTCAAATCTCACTTTCTTGGGCTCTTCCTGTAGAGTAGCATAATATCAGACTAGTAAACCACTAAGCCCCCAAACAATTTTTGAATTAGACACCACAAAAAGAAAAAAAGGGGCAGAGAAACAGCATTTTTACAAATTGGCAAGATAAAAGTAGGCATATAAAGTATCTACACAGTGTAAATCCACAAACTAAATAAATCAAATTCAAATTTTGTCACATAGACTTATACATACTGTACACCATGTAGTGAAATGCTTAATTGCTCAACCACAAGATTGTGCATTAAAGAAGAACATAAAAGGGAAATAAACAATAATACACATAATAATCATACACAATAGTTTAAAAATATATTAATAACAATCAATGTTAAATGTCAGAAATATATGCATTATGTTAGAATTATAGAATATACAATAAAAAAAGAAATGTACATGAATTTACAAAAGGGAATCATGCAGCCCTAGGCACTGTCCTTATTTAGGATGAGTATGGACTTTGGAATGAAGCTCCTCCTCAGTCTCTTTGAACTGGTCTTCAGGCAGAAGTAGCATTTTCCTGACCACAGAACAAAGAGGCCACTGTTGGAATGACTGGTATCCTTGATAATTTTCTTTGCCCTGATTCAATATCACTTGGTGCAGAAGATGCACACCTTATTATCCGTTCAGCTGACTGCACCATTATCTGCAGAGCCTTGCAATCACTGAAGTGGTAAAGATGTTGTCAGGCCTTCTTCACTAAGATGTTGATGTACTTGGACCAGGTCAGGTCTTCGGTTTTGTGGACACAGAGGTATTTGAAACAGTTTCCCCTCTCTAACTGAGTGCTCTTAATGCTGAGGGGTTAGTGGTGCCTCTGCTGTTTACTTCCAAAGTCCACAAGCAACTCCTTTGTCTTGGTTAAGATGCAGTAGAGTTACAAAGTAATATAAATGGGAACCACTAAAATGGCATGATAAAGCAAAAGTTACAAGGGTGCATTTTCAGCTTTAAGAGCATTTTTTGCCATTGATTTTTGAATAAGAAAAAAATTGCAAATTAAAGCAAAGTATACCATTCTTAATCTTGCTTGGGAAAAGATGGAAAGAGGTCTAAAACTGCTGTTTCTATCCCAAATATGTCTTACACCTCACTGGCATGGCAATCGTACTCCTGTCAAACCCAACCCACACCCCTAGAGGCAGTAAAAACAGAAAGAGGGCAGAGCTGCACTCCCAGGTCTGGCTCCCAAGAGTAGGTTCTAGCATCCTTGTTTCTACAGAGTTTCAGCTGCATTTCTACAGGACCACCATGAAAGTCGTACTTTGGACTTTCAGTGTAAGGATTTAAAAAATGCAGAAGGGCCTCACTGTTAGAACTGGTGTTTCACAGATTCAAGGCAAATCATTTGAAATAATGTAAGCATAGAGTGATAATTTACCCAGGGTAATAAACTCTGAGGCAGAATCAGGATAAGCTGAGGGAATCATAAATCTTAGCAAGCCTAGGAGTATGTAAGAATTTAACAGAAGAACGTGGATGTTGTTTATATCAACAGAGTGGCCAGGTTTGTCCAGCTTCCCCTTTTGTTACCATAAACGTAACTTGGAAAGTAGATGGAGACAAGCAAATTGAGGAAGATATGCTATTGTGAGATATACCACCCAAACTACAGATTGCTCCATAATACACAAACAAAGTTTCCACATGGGAATATTTTATAACGCATCACTTTTGGGAACTGCACTTCTCTGGTTCATTAATGACTTTTCCATCTCACATTAAAGACATACCAAATATCTTGCTTATGATTATCTTACCTACATTAAATATTCCATGTTATTTCAATATTTCATTTTTACTGCCACAAAATTAGCAATAAAAAAAAAACCTAGATGCTTGTAGAGTACCTTTTGTCTTACCCAATAAATACCTACTGACCATCTCTGTTGTTGACTTATAATATAATTACTTAAAAACTTAGGCAGCATCAATACGTCCTGGTCTAGGCCTAATTAAATTGATGCTAAAAGCTGTAAGCAACCTTTATAAAGTAACCCATTAATTATTTGAAATAGGCAGTTGTGCCAGTAACAACAAATAATTTGTCAACTATTTTGAAATCAGTTACTCATTTCATCTTCCTGTCCAAAGAACATCATCTTCTAGTGAAATACAAATTAGCGTAAATGATTTGATATATCATACAGTACCAAGAAGTGCCCCATCAGTGTTTAATGTTACCAATACCCTGTAAAGTTCAAAGCATTTTAATTGTTTTTCCACTTTTTGCAGTTCCAATGTGGATGTTGGTAAAGCTGTGCATGTTGCATGAGTGGTAATTAGCACAGCTGCCTTATTTTTCATAATTTGGTAACACTTTCTGTCTTTGGTGTTACTTCTGCCACTGGCCAAATGTTTTTTCTGCTGCAAGAAGCAGCGTGACCATTATACTCTGTTAAAACGTTACTGTAAACTATGGTCTATATGGAGTGTTTCCGTACCGCTCCTTATTCCCTAACTGTGTAATTAGACATACACTTGTTTCACAGGTGTACCCATGTTAGTCAGGAGACACCTTGTAAAATGTTTTTGATGTAAGATCAATACTATCCAAGATAGAACCAGCTTTCTGAAGGAGGGAAAGAGGGAAGATTGATGAAGAAATGAGACCGGATAAAATCTCCCTGAGCAGGCTCAGACTATGCATGCTGGTGCATTAATTGGTATAGTATGTGATAGAATTAAAACATTTGGTCCAGATGACCATGCATGGTGAAAACAGCCCCTTGAAATTGACCAAAATTTGAGTTTTTGGCTTAGCCATATTCAGGCCTCAGAAACACACATTTGTAACCAACACAGACTTCTGATTTTTTACCTTATTCAGAAAACTATATAGGCTTTCAGAAAAAAAAGCAATAAACAGAAAAGTAACTGTATCAGGGTGTGAAGAGTAAATCTCTTAAATCCAAAAAATCATTTTGGATTTCATTTTCAGAGCACCCTAACGGCATATGGGAATATGTAGATAATTTTAAAAATATTTTTCATTTATTCTACATTATCCCTTCTTTCTCAAAACATAAACCTTACTTTTCATCCTAAACATAGGCTAAATGCGCCATGCATCAAAAATTGTAATCACTGAGTTTTCAATCAGTTATCAAAAATGTCAAACATTTTTTCGTATCAAATGACGATGTCCTGTCTCATGTTGCTGAACAAAGAATGCGATTCTCCATGACCAAAAGAGTACCTGGTACACAAGAATACCACTGTTACAACAAGAGATGGCAAAAATGTTGGATTGGTTCGATTCATGTCAAGAGTGAAGCAGAATCAGACATCCCGATATGTTTCATGCAACAGTCAGTGGGAGGCAGTACCATCTTGATCTCAGGGAAGAGGGTGCCCTACGCTTTGTACTTCGATTGAAACAGAAATGAAATGGGTCACATTCCTGCTGCTGCAATACCAAGATGTTAACATTTCATTATAACTAGTGTTGTCTTTAGTGATAAATCATATGTGGTGCTTAATGTGCCTTTGGCGATTTATTTTGTTCCATTTATCCTAAACCCAAGTTAGTGATGAAGAACTTTATGATTATCATTACTGACAAATGATGAATTTAAACCATGTTTATAACTGAAAATAAAAACGAAAGATTCACATATGAACAGTAAGACTTGTTTTTTGAGAAAGAAGTGACCATGTAGAAAACAGGAAAAATAATTTTAAAAATATCTAGACATTCCCAATGTGCTTTAAGCTGGTCTGAAAATTAGACCCAAAGTGATTTTTTCACATTTGAGAAATCTGCTGGTCAAACCCTGATGCAGTTTGTTTATAACCTTTTGAAAAGCCCTGTGTAAGTATCTAAACATGGACAATAAATTCAGAGGGCTGCATAAGCCTAAATATGGCAAAGCCAAAGAAGCAAAATATTTTTTTTTCCATTTTTGAAGGTCTGTTCTTACCAAGTGGTGTCATCTGCTACATACTATACCTACAAAGGTTCAAGTATGCAAAATTTAAGCATGCTACATATATATGGTCTTGTGATTTGATGAAAAAGTAAAGCCATGTCAAATTTGACAACCCTTTCCCCATCACAAAATTTGAGTTGATTTGACATGGTCTAAAGTTTGTTTATACTTATTTACAATTGATAAACAATGTCTCAGTCTAATATTTCTATGCTTCAAGCTCTAAGGGAAAAAACAGATATAAAAAGCATACCTTATTTCTGAAGTAGACTTCAATTGGCAAAATAAAACCAGCATAACCGGACTCTTCCACTTTATAAGGTGGGTCTTTACAAACTGTTGAAAGAAAAAAAAAGAGAAAATTGAAAATACATTAGACAAAAAAAAAACTGAACTTCAAATACAATGCATGGCAAATATGGAAAGGAAGTTATATGAGCAAAAGAAAGACAATAGCTAATTTTTACATATAAAAGATTAATATTTGGCGTTGTGAACGTACAATCACATGTTTTTTTTATTTAGGCTTTACTAATTTGTTAATTTCCCCTTGGGATTAATAAAGTATCTATCCATCTATCTATCTAAGTCTCAGGTCTGAAAAACCCAACACATGCAGTATGGCTACTATTTATCACATCAAAACAAAAATCATATATATTTATAAGAAACTGATCAAATTTTAGTAACCAAGATAATTTAGTTCAGTTTTACTTTAGGCAAAAAATGTATTTTTCACCATACTGATACAATATAAGGCAGCGACTGTGATTGTACATAACAGAAGAAAAATGCAAATATTTGTGGAGCTTGATGTTCAACTTTTCTCTTGATTGCAAATCCAGAAAACACACTCCAATAAATGTTACAGATTTCAGTGTAAATCAAAATATACAAACATGTAGTCCAGGGGCCTCATGTATAAACGGTGCGTACGCACAGAAATGTTGCGTACGAACGTTTCCACGCTCAAATCGCGACGTATAAAACCTAAACTTGGCGTAAAGCCACGCACATTTCCACGGTACCTCATGCTCTGGCGTACGCAATTTCTCCGCTCGGTTTTGCAGACTGGCGGCACCCAGTGTCAAAGCAGTGCTACTGTTCCTGTGTGGTCAACCTTTCTTTCTTAGATCCACATTCCTGACATGGCTTTATAAATACAGCACACTGAAACTAACTGCATATTGTTTATTAGTGTAATGCATCTGATTGTAATTAACCTGCAGCAATATAATGGTCCAGGGAGTAGCCATAGTATTCCAAATACCATAACTGCTTTAGCATTGTTACTCTCAATGCATCTTCTTCCTCTTTCAGCTGCTCCCGTTAAGGGTTGCCACAGCAGATCATCTTTTTCCATATTACTCTCACTGCACCACTCGGAGTATTTATATCACTGTATCTGAGTGGGGAATCACAGCAGCAGCTGATCGGAAATTATCAGTATACAGCATGAAGCAGACGCTGCCTGAGCCACGGCAAAATGTTTCAGAGACTTTCCTGCACGGACTTCGCGGTTTAGAAAAAGTTTCATACCAAGAACTACAAACGCACTAAATCAGTCCATCAAGTGCTCCTTGTAGAACTGTTTGGACTTATAAGTCCAATCGCCTCACTGTAAACTTGGGATACAGTTATAATATTGCACAACCTGCGCCACTTTATAAAGCGCGTATTTACATATGATGACTATATCATTTTTAAGATGAAATGCAGCAAAATATGTTGATTATATTATACAGATAAAACTTTAACTTCATTTAAATAATCTGTATTGTTAATAATTAAACATGCGAGGACACGGTGCCACAGCGCTAGCTAGTTTATGGATTGTTCCTGCATTGCGTTGTATTCTTGCTCGTGCTGACGCGACACTGGAAGGATAGACGGATAGAATAATTAAACATGCACTACGAAGATATTTCAATGTTCCTTAAAAGTTTTGAAGAATCTGCGTTCTAAGCTTACAGATGGGTTCGTGTCTATTACAGAGCTGATTGTGTGGCGATTGGGTATTTGGAGAAAGAAAAGTAAGGACAGAAATTAGAGGTTAGTACGTTTGAAAGAGACAGTGCTGCTGCAATAAATTATTTCATCGAAGGTCGCGCATGGCGCAGCAAGCCTCTTGCGCGAGACTTGAACAAGCACGCACCACCATGTTCCCATGTTTAATAACATGCTTTAACTCCTATCATCATGAAAAAGATATCACGTATACATCTCAGTATTTTAATTATTCAGAGAGCTATAATATCACGAATGTAATGGATTCTGTGTCTTGTCGGAGAAAAAGAAAGCCCGTTTAAGAAGCAGGTAGTGATTCACACACAGAGCACATTGAAGATCAAATACAGAACAAAACATTTAATGTGCTACTTTAGTTACAATGGGATTTGAGAAACTAGTAAATTAAACAATTTTAAGATGAAGTTTATGATGTTCTACTTTAATGGCAAAATAAACTACGTGAGTAAAGTAGAAATTTCGAGATTAAAGTTGACATTTCGTGCTTTTTTTCCCTCACTGTGTGCCTATTTTTTTTGTCTGTACCCTAATAAGCTTTCATATGACACTCAGACGGTGGGCTACGACTTGCCTTTTCACGGCGACTTTGATATGTGATTTCTTTTTTATTTCGGGCACTGTGCGACTTTGTGAACTTGAGCTTTCGAGTTTCTCCGACACTCTGTCACTTGATCAACTTCATTTTGTTGATTATACCACTGTTTAAACCAACAAATAGTACGTTTTTGCTTTGCCTCCATTTGGTATTCGCTGAAATTCTTATATTTTCCCCTGTGCTTTTCCCATTGCCTTTTCATAGAAGGCTGAGCTTAAGGGCTATTTATACTGATTTGCATATTCAAAGAGGCATAATTCTGGGAGGAGTTGGGGCGGGACAGAAGGCGCGTGCACGTGCGTTACTTTTCACGCTGATCGGAATTTATGTAGCGGAAGAACGTGGAAGTTTGCGTACGTACAGATTCCTGCATCTGGATTTTTCTGCGCGTACGCACATTCCCACTTTTGTGCTTACGCCATATTATAGTGTGAGTTCTGCACACGACGTTATGCATGAGGCCCCGGTCTGGTTTTTATTTACTTAGAGACCTGGATCACCCTGGATTTTTGTAAGTTTTGGTGCAAATTCCATAACAATGGTCTTTGCTCTTATGGTGGATGGCTATTTATGCACAACACCTGCCCAGTCTGCTCTGATATATTTGTAATTTCAATTACAAGTAAAGTGCTCATATACTAATTTTATCAGTACAAGTAAACTAACATGTTTCAACAAAATCTGAACTGTAATAAACAACCTCCTCTTTTACTGGTTTGTCACTGATGAATAAACTCAAATCTAACTCACACATACTGCATGTACTGTCAAAAGGACTTCAAAAAATACAGACAGACATTTCATACAGACGAAAAAAACAAAAATAAATAGACAGCCATAAAATTACAATATAACTCATCTTCACTACTGTTGTGTAAAATTATAGTGTGGTAAGGGTTTTCTATTTTATAACTAGACCAAAAAAAGTTCAGTTAAAACATCAACAACAAAAACATTGTTTTAATGGTCCCTTTGACTGGAACCAAAGTAAAAAAACTGTAACATGTTTTTACACTGTTCTACATGTTTTTGTTTTGACCATTTTAACTATATTTCTACCAATATAACAGCCTATACTCAACCTTTTAATTTTACACGCTGTTTAATCCTATACAAAGTGCCATTTTACATAAAGTTGTCTTGTCTCTATATCTGTTTGGTGAAGGCTGAATACTGGGTTTCACAGATTGCTTTCAAAAAATACCAAAATTTGTTTGATTTGTCCCCTTGGGGAAATATGGCTTTTTACAGAAATAAATTTATAAATACATAAATAGACAGAACACTAAATTTACATACACTCACAGACACTATGGTCTGAACCCAGACCAGAATGACTAAACAGGAAGAAAATGAAAAAAGAAAAAACTGCACAGTCACAGTGAGGCATTATGCTTCATATTGTCTTTGGTATAATGAAATCCCAGTAGCGTTTCTTGTCAAAACACATGACTCGGCCTAAAGTACACTGTGTTAGTGTGTTAGAGAGAGGATGTGCAGCATTAAGGAACTCGGTTTCTTTCAGTTCTTTCCTTTTCTACTACCTACAGGGAGTTGAGAGTGCACACCAAAACTGAGCCTGCCCCTTTAATTAGTTTGTTGATTCGTTGGCCGTGAAGTTACCAGCCCAACACACCACAGCATAGAAAAATCACACTGGGCATCATAGAGTGTATATAGCATACCTTATTTCACAGACTTTGCTTATGGTGTACCATTTTGCAAGAGTAATATGTCTTAGGCATTACACCTCATTGGATGTAACACACAAAATATGGATTATCTTTATTACCTCACAGACTACTAAACACCCTTTCAACCTGCCAGAAATGTGCAGGTACAAGCACTGTTACATCCAAAACATTACTTAGATAAAAAAGTTAACTGAAGAGATGTCTATAGTCACATATATGTTGATCACATTACCACCTAAGTTTTGCTGTTTTTGAGAAATACAGTATAGCATGATGTGAATTTCACTGCGATATTTCTTTAATACACTGTTTTTTGACTGCATATCTATTACAAGTGAAAAGGGAGATATACACTAATGCCATTACTAGCCCATGCTGCACCAACTAAATCTCTTCATACTCAACACCATGCAAAAAGGCAGAGATGCAAACGAAAAAATTTACATCTTAAGAGTAAGACCCCAGCAACGTTCGTTTAAAACCAAATAACTAAAACTGTATTCAGAGTGATATAGTGATGGATAAATATACAGCATAGTAGCAATTTGCATTGTTATATTGATTCATATTTATCAAGCAATTAACTGAAATGGAATTTAATAGCTAGTGTTTTTAAAATAATAACTTTTCAAGATTTAAGTGTACTTGAGTTGCATTTTAACAGCTCCATTGTACAATTGCACGTTGAATTTTAAGATGATGTTGTAAATCACTGTCAAGTAGTTCCCATTTACTAATAATAAACCTGCATTAACCAGGACAGGGTTGCAGTAAATTGCTGTCCTTGCAAGCAGTTTATGGGCACAATGGAGAAATTACAAGTGAATATCTCCAATAATGCAGTAAAACCTCAATTATCTGTCAGTCTCCAATAACCATCAGGGCCAGAAAAAAAAAAAAAAAAAACACTGCACACACCAGCGCCTACCTTTTAATGCAGTAATACTGCTGTGTAGTAAACTGCGAGCTTTGCACAATGGAACAACTTTTCCTTGTGCTAGTGCATAGTGTACTTCCACAGCAACACAGTGTCAGTTATGTACCTTCAGTTTAATAGTGTTTTATAGCTTTTGTTATAATTAATCTACTATGTTTTGTTATGGCCAATAAATGTGTGTGTTGTTGGAATTGTCACAAAAAATTTAAGTTATTAAACATTTATGAAATGGCGAAAGTACTTCAAGTATTGCTTCAATTTATGGAGTAGGAAGAACAGTGAACGAGTAGTGAAGAACAGTGGACAGTGAATGATATAAAGCATGATGCCAACATGTGCCGAAATGTGTTGAAAATGGAAACCACTGATGGTAATGATATTCTGTATTAATGTTAATGTTCTTCTGTATTGTAATTTTCCATAAAAACATTATGTTTTGTTAATATATTGTGATGTGCAGGAAGTTTGTGATGCACTGCGGGGGAGCAGAAAGGGAGGAAGGAATGCTTTAAGTGATGGGACTGGGTGAAGAGCTGCTGTTCTGCAAGAAGCGGACAAGCCTCTTAGGAGAACAGTTACATGAGAAGTTAGGAGAAAAAGCAAGGTGCGGTGGAAGAAGTTTTGAGTAGTGAGTCAGGAGAGAATAAGCAGGAGTATTTATGATATACAGAAAAAAGAATATAAATGGAAGGAAAAACTGATCGGTAGGGAAAGCTTTCTTTTACTGTTTTAGACGTGTGCTCCACAATCCAGATAACGGCATATAAGACAGGGCACAGTTTGTTATGGTAAAAAGACTCCAAATAAAACATAGAAAACTTCAGTACCTCCGAGTTATAATATTATATGAATTAATTTTGTTTAAACTACATTTTGTTAATTTAGTTTTGTTTTATAAATAAATATGACTATTTGCTAAACTAATCTAATGTATATCATTTTTAAAGTAGCTGTTCTTTATCCGTCACGGCCTCAGTTCCGACCCCTGATAATCGAGGTTTTACTGTATATACAAACACCTGTGTATTCTGATTTCGTTCTGAGTTGACAATAAAAGTGACTCTGTCATTAAATTTTGAAAAGAAAAACAGAACATCATGGAAAATCCTATTTTGGAGAGTATGCAGTAGCTCCATTCAGATGCAAAACAACCAGTTTTCCTTCTCACAAAATCACATAATATTTCACTAAGTACACAAGAACACAAAGCAACATGTGCAATGGTTTTGAGAGTCAAAGCTGTTAAATGTTTTCTTCATATATATGCATGAAAAATTAAATGAAAGCTTAAATAAAAACTAAATGTGGTGTGCCTGAAAAGGCTGACTATTGCCAAGTGTGCCTATTTACCTGATATTAGATTTAACATAAATTTTATGCCCTCTTTCTACATTGTAATGTTTTGGCATTTAAAAGTATATTGTGCGACAGTGGGTAGTGCTACCCAGCTCTTGGATCCAGCTTTGTGGATCTGAATCCTAAACCCAATCCACATCCATGTGGAGTTTGCATGCTTGGTGTCTTTGCCTGATGCTGACAGAATAGGCTCTGGCTACCTGTGAGCCTGAACTAAACTAAGCAGGCTGGAGAATGTTATGCTTATATTATGGCCTCATAATGCTACCTTGCTTAGTTCACAAGTGTGCCACAGGAATAGAGACAAGAGGAGCTACTATACAGAGAAAGCTTCCAGTACTGCATTAATATAAATCATTATCTTTTAGAACCTTAGTATAACAAAGGACAGAACTGGTTGCTGGAAATGACTGTTATACTGTTGATGTCCTGGTAATGGTAACAGAGTTAACGCAACAAGAGATTACTTGTACTCACTGTTGGTCACATACTGTACTTCACATTACTTTTTTTTATTTAAAACTGCAGTGATTTTTTTTTTAAATCAAAATATGTATCCTTAAATAGATTCAGTAAAAGTAAGCTAACACTCACAAAATGGGAAGGGATCTCATGTAAAAATGTTTTTTCAGCTCTTTTCCTACTATATACTATATAGTCAGAAGTGAATATCATTTAAATGGGAAATTTAGATGCATGATTCTACTATAAAAAGAGTCCCAAATATTCTTATAGAAAAATCAGTGGAGAAAAAATTCAATTGCATTAGGGACTAAAAATAAATTATATACATTCAATGTATGAAACATTACTTTATTGCTTAAAGGATGGATAAAATAATAAATACTAAGTGAATGTGTGTTATGTTCATTTATATATTAAAGAAAACAGAACTTTCTTTTACCAGACATATGCATAATATCTGCATATTTCATCAAGAAATTCAATGGCTCATTTAGCAAACAAACTTGCATGGGTCTTTATAAACTTTACAATTCATTCTAATGACTTTGTTGCTAACTCATTCTGACACAGCAGAGTGTAAAAGTGTTGTACTGCAAGACCACAGTAATAGTGTGCTAAAAAGTGTATCTTGTTGATTTAAAATAAGCAGTATAATCCCACTATTCAGACAAAAATCCTGTTATTGTCTTTTCTTTTACAGTAACTCATTAAAAATATGAATGCTTCTTTGAAAGCTTGTGGCTCAGTTTTGAAAATGAACAATCAGAATTCATTAAGCTGAAAAGCCTTTCCTTTTGAAAGTGATTAAAAAAGGAGCATATTTTACAGATCACAGAAAAAAAGGTTTTACCATTATCTTTAATCAACTTCTAGTCTGGAGGCCAAGTCAATTGCTATTATCAAGAGGTGGGACTATGAATACAAACTCCTGTAGATAAATACATGGCAGAATGAAAGATATTTTTGTTTAGAGGATGTTAATCATCATTTCAGAAATTGTCAAAATAAAAAAAGAAAAACGTGAGGGAAAACACAGTTGCAATTGTTAGTTCTTTTGTTTATAAAAGAATTTAGAATAGCAGTGCTACAGATGAGTCCATGTACAGCACAACAAAAAGACAAAATTACACATGCATTTATAATTACTTATTCTCTAGTAGTCATATTTGTAACTATTATAATATGCTTACAGAGATGAAGGAGAAAAAATAATAATTGTACCTTTCAGGACAGCTCATTTGAAAAGAATATTTTTATTCAGCATTTATCCATTGATTTGATTGTTGTTTGTCAAGCACAAACTGAGCTGACCATTTTAAGCCACATTTTGGTGGTTCACAATTTTTACACTACATTAGAAGATAACCTGCTTTTTAGCATTTATAGAATGCCTTCATCCACTTACAATACCTATGGGCACAGAACTGAAGCTCAACCCAGCAGCATGGGAAACAAAGCATAAACCACCTGAGTTTACGATATCAGTCCATTACAGAGTGATATCACTCAAGCATAAATGAATGAGACCTGAGCATAAAAGAATGAGGTCACAAGTACAAACCTCAGAAATCAGGTTTTTTTTTTTTTTTTTTTGCATGGTGGTTAGGCTGCCACTTGGGAGAGCTTCAGAGTAGAGTTATGTTCCTGTAGATACAGAGGAGCCAGTTTAGGAGGTCTGGGACTATAATAAGGATGACCCCATCCCCAAAATGGGCAACTCCATGCAATGGAAGACCAGGACATATTGCAGGGATCACACAACTCTGCTGCCTTGGAAAAACCAGGGAATTCTGCAGGAAGAGCTGGAAACTGCAAGTGAGGGCAGGGAAGTCTGGGCTAACCTACTTGACCATACAGTCTCCACTACCCTCAACAGGAAAAGCAGGCATGAAGATGAAATGAGACGAGATGCGTTTTTGCTATAGCACAATGACCTTCAGAATAATCACTCGTTATCCTTTACTACAGCTCTGGAGCGGAATTAATAATAGAGAGTGTCTAAAGTGTAAGTGAAGGAACAAAACACAAGAATTCACCTAAGAGAAAACCTACTTATTTGCAAATGGACTGCATGTCTGCATTTAAATTGTCCTGACAAGGAGAGAAGCCATTATTTGAAAGAAAACTGTATAAAGTAAAAGCTTAAGCGAGCCACAGTCCTATTAACATTTTTCTACCCATCAACTGCATTTTCTGTACCTTCATTTTCCCATTATAAAGTTAGAAAGTAGCCAGAGCCTGTCCCAGAATTATTAGGCGGAACATTGACAAACACAGCCAAATTAACCTAATGCACATATCTTTGAGATATGGGAGGAAACAACAGATACATGTAAAATCCCCACAAGGATGTGATAAAAACATGCAAACCTCACAGAACTATCACTAGCCGGGGAATAAAACCTGGGTCCCTAGAGGTGTGAGGTAGCAATTATAACCACTCCATCATAATACAGAATCTGCTTTTTTCAGATTACTAAAAATAATTATTTTTCTTTAGAACACAGAAACGCAGGATGATTAAAAATTAATTTCTCCATTGTCCGGGGCATTGCATTGCCTATTTTCTTGTTCATTTCATATATTGTAGTAATGCTTTCATTGATGATGTCTGGAATTTTGTAGGAAGCACTGCATATTAAAGAAATGCACAATGTGGACACACCTCCCAGGCACATTCAATGTGGAAATATATTAATGGTCAAGTCATTATAAAAACAATAAAATAACTTGAATAGTATTATGAATAAAAGGGTTGTATCCTTAAGCCAGCTTTGTCAGGTTCACAGTTCATTTCCTCCAGATTAATCTGTAATTTATATTTCTTAGTACAATGAATTAACTAATTTAGTTACTAAAATACTGCATATGTCATGCAGTATGAGATATATCGCCACCGTATTAAAACCAAATGTTTCTAAAGAGAATAATCTTTTAAAATATGCTTATGTCATATCTAAAAATCATTTGTGCATTATTTTCAGTCATTTATTTTATTGTTGCTTAAATTCACAATAATCTCATCTGTTTGCCTCAATGGAGGGGCAGCGCTCCACATGGAAGTCTGGTGCTTTATTCTCTTATGCTTGGAAATTTCATCTCTGAAGTTTGTTTTGGCACCTAGAGAGAACGATCAAGACAAATCAAGAGGCAAACTATTGTCTCTATGCTGCTCAGTTGTGGCCTATAATGGAGAAGGTCTCATCCATAGACTGACTCTACTTTGCAAAATACCCACTGCTCAGTAAACAAGTTTCCACTCCAGGAGGATAGAATTAAAACAAACTGAAACATCACACTGAATGCTATGTGAAAAGAGCCATACAAAACTGCAAAATCACAGCATCAGCTCTGATGACCTTAAAACTAATTCTTCAAAAAAGAACTACCCCTAAGTTCTTGTCTATAAGCCGGACTCATGTATTAGCCGGAGACCAAAAATCATACGAATTTTTAAAATAAAATCGTATCATAGATAAGCCGGACTCATGGATAAGCCGAACGTACTATAACCTATAACTAATAGAAGGGAGGGAGGTCAGTGGTCTCACTCGCGCCCATTTAATTTCTTTAAGGGGGGAGAGAGTGTGAGATATTGCCGTCTCTCTCACTCCCCGCATGGCGCGGTTGGAGCGGCCGGAGCGCGTTCTTTCTGCTCTGGGCGTCGCCGAGTCAACACGAGCGCGTAGCGGTCATTTAAATTGTGATTTTATATGTAAGCATATTTAAATATATATCGCGGATTTCTGCGGACAATGGGTCTTTTAATTTCTGGTACATGCTTCCTCAGTTGGTTTGCCCAGTTGATTTCATACAAGGGACGCTATTGGCAGATGGCTGAGAAGCTATCCAGCTTACTTTCTCTCTGTCTCTCTCTCTCTTGCGCTGACGTAGGGGGGTGTGAGCAGGGGGGCTGTGTGCAGCTGCTTCCTGAAAGAAATGCTGCACGGAGCTTCGCATACTTAAAAGCTCAAAGGGCACGTATTGATTTTTTTTATCTGTCTCTCTCTCTCTCTCTCTCTTCCTTTCTCTTCCTGCTCCTGACAGAGGGGGTGTGAGCTGCCGCCTTCAACAGCTTTGTACCGGCGGTGCTTCGCATACCTAAAAGCCAAAAAACCCTATTGATTTTTTTTTTGACTGCTTGCTTTGCACTCCTTTGAAAAGGAAGATATGTTTGCATTCTTTTAATTGTGAGACAGAACTGTCATCTCTGTCTTGTCATGGAGCACAGTTTAAACTTTTGAAAAAGAGACAAATGTTTGTTTGCAGTGTTTGAATAACGTTCCTGTCTCTCTACAACCTCCTGTGTTTCTGCGCAAATCTGTGACCCAAGCATGACAATATAAAAATAACCATATAAACATATGGTTTCTACTTCGCGGATATTCTTATTTCGCGGGTGGCTCTGGAACGCAACCCCCGCGATGGATGTATAAGCCGGACTTATGTATAAGCCGATATTCTATTTTTTCATTTTCACAACTTTTTTCCTTAGATAAGCCGCGGCTTATTGACAAGAACTTAGGGTAATTAACAAAACTGTCAATAAAGAATGTGAAAGTGTTGGGAACCTAACGGCTTATTTATAAGTTTTGTATACTAATAAGGATAACACAGGCCACATTGCTGAAGGTCAACTCATGAGCAGCTAATAATTAAAGTAGGCAAATTAAAATGCAAAGTAGCACTGTTACTGGGTTTGGAACCCAACCCAGTTTGCATATTTTCCTTGTGTCTTTGTGGGATGTAAACTAAGAGAGAGAAACAGACACATACACACACATTACTGTATACACAAGTATACATACACATGAAACTCACTGAAAACATATAGAGTCTCCAAGTATTTTCTCACATTTTCTTAGTGATTTACACATCTCTCAGTTCCTTATCAAATATAACTGAAAATATCAAACGTTTTCATCAGTACCCGAACAGGCCAAATACCAAATGTACAAGCAGAAAAAAAAATTCTAAAAGACATGTATGAAAATACCTAACATCAACCTAAAAGTGAGAGATTTTAACAATGTGGAAACTCATCCTATATCAAACAATAATCCTAGAATGCAAAAATATATCATATATGGAATGAATACTGCTGTACTGGAAAATGTAAATATAGTATCTTTTTAGGACAAAAACATGTTTATCAGCTACAAGAGAATAAGCAAGTCCAACAATGCATGGATAAGTACAAAAGCAAGAGTATCGAGCAATTAAAAATATTTATTCACTTAATGGCAGAGCTTTCCATAAATTGATTTTGTATTTGTTGGTAATCATTACTTGTCTATATTAAAATACTTCTGTCCAAAAGCCTAACGAAATCTATTACTGGTATTCATTAAAAAATGTGTCATGACTACTAAGTTATTGTGACTGAATAAACTCAAATAAAATTGTTACAAGTTTTCAGGGAGACTGCCTTGAGGTGGGCTAAGACAACACAATTTCATATGCATACAATGCACATTACTCTAAAATCAACTAGGAAGAGAACTAAAAGCATGGACCTACAAAAATACATTCTAAGCAGCTCTCCGACTCCATAGATTACCTAAAGTCCAAAAAGGCAGTGCACAGTACCGTTCAACACAAGTACAGACACAGTAGCAACAACAATGCATCCTTCTTTGTTGAAAACTGAAAGCTAACACGACCCAGAGAGCAGGCTGGTCTGGAGCCAAGAATCTGCCTGGAGAAGAGAAGTACTGATTCAAAAAAAAAAAAAAAAAATCAGGCAATACAAAGCAGGGTCAAACTGAAGACATCCTAACAACCATCAGGCTTTTGTTGCCTTTGGCTTATTTCTTTAACAAACACTTTCACGGGAAAAAAAATGTTTAAATCTAATCTAGAAATGTCCTTAAGTACCTTTAAAATAAGAATTGTATTAATCTGGCATTTAGGATGAACATACATTTACTATGCTCATTAAATACAGATATTTTATAAATATAGAAATTTTATAAAAATATAAATTTTATTTTTAAATTGAGAAACAGCTTTAAATAAATTTTCCATTTCAAAATTAGGTAGATTAAAAGTATTTTAATTGAAAGTACTCACTGTTAAAGTACTTTATTGAGATATATCACCCAACTGTAAATAAAGGAAAAAACAGAAACAAAATAGAACATTCTCAAGTATTCACAAAAAGACTGCTTAATCTATAAATCCACTTCTAACTAGAAGGATGCAAACACTACACTTTAAACACAGTGAAAATTGAGACAGCCTGAATGATTTATTACAATTATTATTATTACAGTTAAAGTAATAAGATTACAATATATGGAATAAAGAACAGCCTGTACAGTGCCACAGTGGTAGTGCTGCTACCTCAAAATAAGGAGCCCAGAGTTTGCATGGCATTTTCATGTTCTTTCTGTGTCTATGTGGTTTTCTTCTGGCTGCTCTGGTTTCCTCACACAGTGCTAAAACATGCAGATTAAGTGAATTGGTGTTGCTAAATTAGTCCTAGCATTAGAAAGAAAATGCATAAACATTATGATACAGTATTAACAGGGCCGGCCCTAACAATTGCGGGGCCCTATGCGAAACGGATTGCGCGGGGCCCAGTCGGGGTAGGGATAAGGATAATAAGTGAAAATTAAGATTTTGTATTAGAAAATAAATTCGTCTTTGCATTTTATTCATTCTTTACTAAGTACAAAATCATGATCAAATTAACTTTACGAGCCTTGCGTGTAGCGAAGTCATACAGTATATCATCAAAATTTTGTTTCCTACATAGATCACGCTCAATAGCAAGAATTGCCAAATTGTTCAATCTATCTTCGTGAATTGTTGACCTCAAGTAATTCTTGATTAGTTTGAGGCGCGAGAAGCTTCTTTCACCAGATGCCACAGTTAAAAAAATGAAAAATGAACAAAATAAAGTATTTACTGATTTATTACGTCGTTATTGCATTTGATTACGTGATTTAACGTTTGAACGACAATTTGCATTTGATTATGTCACGTTTGCATTTGATTACGAGTAAATAAAATTTAAAAAAATACCTTAAGTCTACCAATTTAGGGGAACTTGAGGTAAGATGAACCACTTTTTAAAATTCCTTGTCAAATCCACATTTTTTGCTTTTTGCCAGTAATTTTCAGTCAAATTATTGTTAATGATCTGCATATGCATGCGCTTGTCGCTTAGGGATGAATCGGTACGTTTTGAACAAGTGTTTGTGAAAAAAATTTTTTTTTTATCTTACCCCTACTACAGGTAAGATGAAACAATCGTTTGGGTAGACGAATCACATTATTTTATTTTGTAAAACTATCTTAAACATTTGAAATGAGAGACTATTCATAAAACAAATTGTATAAAGATACAAGTTGACGTGCCGATGATTCTATGGCTGACTGTTAACATAGGGTGGGTTATCAATGTACAGGATTTTCGAATTTTATACAACGCTTGTTTCTGAGGAACAAGCTTTACTCACCGGTGAAAAAATCTTCGTCTGGCAGAAAAGAGAAAATTTAAACCACTGCCGGTAAATTTCAAACTATTCATCCAAAAAATCGATAACATCATCTCCATAAATAGCTCCTCCTATTTGATTGGTTTCACTGAGCTGAGCCATCATAAGGTTAAGAACGGTGTCTGTTTCATCTTACCCCAAGTTCCCCTAAATGACGAGTTTAGAGATAAAGCACCCGAGCAGCTACAATTTTTTTTCAATTTTATTTACTTGTCGTAATCACTTGAAACAACGACGTAATAGATAAAAAACACTGTAAAAACATAAAAACAGAATAAACACGCTGACCTATACATGATTATAAGTTATAATGGTTTAATTTAATAATTTACACCTAGAATTAGCACGGGGCCTATGAAAGTGCGGGGCCCACTGCGGCCGCATAGGTTGCAGTGGCCTAAGACCGGCCCGGAGTATTAATGTGGAACTACAAGATTGTAGGAATTACAGAATCATGTCTAAATGACAGTGATGAAGAGGAAATATAATATGAGTGGCTATACCTACTTCAGGAAAGACAGACAAGAAGGAAATGATGAGGTATTGTGCTATTTGTGAAAAATACTATTCAGGACCATAATTTAAAGATGGGAAAAGGGGATATGTTTGAGTCACTGGTGGTTAAACTACTAAGGAAAAAAAACAAAGATTTGGTCATTTGTGTCTGCTATAGGCTGCCAGATTCTTATATTTTTGGCAACAGCATATTACCTAATCAAATAAGATGTGCAATAAACAGGATAAAGCACTCAAGGGTGAATTTAACTTTGCAAACAATGATTGGCAAGCACCTATTGGAAATACAAAGGAGCAAACAGAAATGGTACTGATGGCAAGAGACTGTTTTCTCACCCTGTTTGTTTCAAGACCAACAAGTGGCAACTCCTGTCTAGATTTCACATTCTCTAACAATAAAGAACAAAGTAATAAAAACAGTTATTAATACTTTAAGCAACAATGATCACAACATGGTAAAATTTGAGATCATCTTTGATAACACACAAACGTACAATTAAACAAAGACTAATAATTTAAGGAATGCAGAAGTATCTACAAAACAGAATGGAAAAATAAAATCTCATCAACTATAAATGATCACTTTATTTTATGATCCATGCTCAAAATAAGTATGTTTCTAAAACCAATAAAATAAAAAAAGACTTAAAAAAAAAATAAATTCAGCCAAAATGGATAAACACAGGAATTGTTGAAAAGTAATACTAAAAAGATACCTGTCCAAGAAAACTAAAGAACAGCCAAATAATTTCGGCATAGAAGGATAGATAGATAGATAGATAGATAGATAGATAGATAGATAGATAGATAGATAGATAGATAGATAGATAGATAGATAGATAGATAGATACTTTATTAATCCCAAGGGGAAATTAACATTCTCCAGCAGCAGCATACTGATACAATAAACAATATTAAAGACTGATAATAATGCAGGTAAAAAACAGACAATAACTTTGTATAATGTTAAATGTTAACATTTACCCCCACAGAATAACAGACGCTACACTACAGCAAGAAAACAGCATTTGAAATGTCAAAAGAGAAAACTGAAAAAGTGATAGAGAAGAAAAATAAACAGAAAGCTATTTTTTGAGTACAACTCTAATAAAAAGATGATAAATGAGAATTTAAGAAACCACAGGAAATGAACTGAACAAATACTTCACTCACGCAGAGGTAAAAAACAAGCTGGAAGTTCATTTTAAAATAGAAGAGTCAAGTTTGCCTCATGCCTTGGATATGTTGAAGACTAATAAAAGACATGGATCTGATGGGATTTTCTTAACTGGATTGAGATAAATGAAATACATCATTTATAAACCTATTTAGGCATATTTGAAGAGTCATTTGAGGAAGAAACATTACCAGAGGACATAAAAGTTGCAAATGTGACGAAAAACACAAAATGGATCCTGGTAATTACAGACCAATACGTCTTACTTCTGTACCATGCCAAAATATGGCAACTATAATAAGAAATAAGATAGAAAATGCTTAAATGAAAATAATATTTTAAATAACAGCCAGCATTGGTCTGTGAGAAGAAGATCTTGCCAAACCAATCTTTTAGGTTTTTTTGAAGATGCCACTGCAATAGTTAACAAAGGCAAAGCCTAGGACATAATTTACTCAGATTTTTAAAAAGTCTTTGATACAGTCCCACACTGAAGATTAATTCTAAAACTAGAAGCTCTAAGAATCAGAGATAACCTACAAAACCGGATCTCTAGTTGGTTCACTGGCAGAAGACAAAGAGTACAGATCAGAGGAGAATGTTCCACGTGGAGTGAGGTCATCAGTGGAGTTACTCGGGGTCTGTCCGGGATCTGCGTTACTTTTTCTGATTTATATTAATGACATTGAATTCAGTATTAACAGTAAACTTGTGAAATTCACAGATGATACTAAAATTAGAGGCAGCAAAAACAATTCAGAAAGACTTGGACAAGCTTCAGAACTGGGCAAACAAAAAGAAAATGCAGTCTAATGTAGAATAGTATAAAGTGTTGTATTATAGGCAAAAAGAATGTCAATTACAACTACAAGATGGGCGGCACTGTATTACAGGATGCAACCTCCGAAAAGGATCTGGGAGTTTACCTTGACCAGTAATTTTCATCATCTAAGCAAAACAGAGAAGCAATTAAAAAGTGTTACGTTATTACATAAAACCTGATTAATATATTTTGAGGAGACATTATGCTTTGCCTATATAATGCACTAGTAAGACCACCTATGGAGCATTGTGTAAAATTCCGGTCACCATCGCTACAAGAAAGACAAAGCAGCATATAAAGCTGTGCAGAAGAGAGCAACTAGGTGCATCCCAGGACTTAAGGATATGTAATACTCTGTAAGACACAACAGAATTAAACATGTTAAGTCTCAAGCAGAGGAGACTGTGTGCAGACCTAATCTAAGCCTTCAAATCTCTAAAAGCAGATCCAACAGAATTCCTTCAACTTAAGACTGAATTACATCCTCAGGGACAGCAGTAGTGATTAAAGGGACATGCATTTAAGCCTGAGGCCAGAATGAACTTCTTTATGCAAAGGTTTTTGGGAATCTGAAGCAGAAACCTTGACAACTGTTGAAAAACAGAATCTGGATGAGATATTGGGACAGCTTAGTAAAACAAACAGGCTTGAAAGACTAAATGGTCTTTTCTGGTTAATCAAAAATCTCTGAGCGATGTCACTGACATTATTGAATTTTGATACTCAGATGTGAATATGTAGTCTCTGTTATGTAATCACTGAAAAAATTCACACAATCATTCAGATTCCTAATGCTTCCACACATAACATGCTTTAATACCTGAAGAAGAAGAAGAAAAACGCCTTTTTTTAAATAATTGATAAGTATTACTGACAAATTAACAGTATTCATGGCTAAAACTAATAATCGTCTAAAATTAACCAAACAGACGGATAGCAATGAAGTCATAAATGGGACAAATATGCAAACTCCTTGCAGACCCTGGTGTTGAGAGGTGGGAATGACAGCCCTATGCTACCACTCTGCCTTTGTTAGAACATTTTACTAATATTTCTTATAATGTCTGTTCAGTTCTTGTCACTTGATTGCATGCTATATATTTGCTCCACAACCCCCTTTCCCTCTCTTTCTCTGTACTGCTAAAACACTCAAGTGCAACAGGCAATATCTGTGTGAAACACAGTTTCCATATGATTCAGTAGGCATGCGAGCATTACAGATGAACCCAGCGAAAATGTCAAAACTCCACCCATTATGGCCATAGCAGGCAGATATGCAAACAAGAAAATACTCTTACCTAATAAAATAGTACCAAGAAACTTTGATAAAATGTATTACTTCCTTTTTACTTTTGTTGCAACAAGCATACCTCAGAAACACAGAAGGCATTCTTTTTTAAATAAAAACCTTTTAAATATTTTTTCTTTTCATTTTCTAGTTTTAGCTTTCTTATGTTCATGTGCTCACTATGAAGTCATTTGTTGTATAAGTTCGACTTGATTATATGCAATGATATTTTCTTAAAAAAAAAAAAAAAATTGTCACTTCAAAGAGAAATTTTTAGGAATTTTGATGTCACGTTAGACCCTTCACCTACATTTTAATGTGCAAGATTAGGGTGGGTTTTCTTTTTTTGTTATTATTTTTAAAACTTGGTACAGTTTAGAGCACAATTTTTGTGTGGCAAGTTAATACATACCATGACTGTGAAGATGTAACTTTTGACTTGAAAAATATTTAACTTCTGCTTTATATCTTTACGGCCAAATGTATGATTTTGGTTGATATTTTGTTACCATGGGTCAATCCATGCATCATTTCACTAGAACTTACAAAAGGCTAGTAAGGCATATGCTGAGTAAGCTTTAACAAAAAAGAAAAAAAAATGCACTGACTGCATAAGAGCATCCATTTTAATTATTTATAATATGGACTAAATTAACCTGAACAAATTTCTTTTGGTAACTTTTGAAGAGTCTGAATCAAACTTTAATGTTGAAAACTTCATGACAAAATACTGCAAGGCATAATCAGAGAACAATTCAATTAAAGCTTAATGATGATTGACTCGCAGGGCTAACAAGAGATGAACTTGGAGGAAAGGAGGCCTAAAACTGGCTTGCCAATGTGTAGTGTAAGGTTGCAGAGTGACCTTCTTGTTTCAGGCATTATAGCCATTCAGCATCCATTTAGCTTTCATGACAGCAGTTTAAAAGGACTACAATAAGTTCATTTTTGGCAAAAATACACAGATGGCAGCTGTATCAAGTATTAGCTGATGCCTCCCGAAGTTCATAAATATAGTAAAACTGCTAGGGCATCTTCGGGTTGTTTTTTTGTCCCGAAGAGCAAACGCAGCTAGTATAATGATGGATGGATGGATAAAACTTTATTTGTCCAGATGCTGGCCTTCTTTTGGTGTCAAAACTCTGTTACATATTTTTTTCCACATACTTAGCCTCTCATACACTGCAAAACATACTTCCAGACTCTGATTGCAACATTACAACTGTATCACTGCCGAACTGAAAGACCACTTTGTCACTCAGGCTTTTTACCTGCAGTGACTTTATTTAGAACATTTGATAACCCATGTGATGTATCAAGACTGTACAGACACTACAATACTGTACATATATGAAACACATTTTAAAGTTTGGACTCTAAAAGCTAATGTTATATATGTCGTAACAGATTAGTCTATCAATCTATTCATTTTCTAAACTCTCCAAACCTAATCACAGTTCTGCTGATGAATCAATTTCTCGACTGCAACATGTACACATTTACTTATACTAAATAATAATCACAATTCTCACAAAAAATTGTTCAAGTCTTTAAATATGGTAGGTACATAGTATAACAGTACATTCAGGTTGCCAGACTAATAATACACACACAAACAAAAAACACCAACTGAAATTCTGGCTACCACCAAAAGCTGCATGTGTTCATACTAAAAACAGTGACTGATTTGCTTTATATTCAATAAAACTATGCCACTCATCAATATGGTTTCTGAAATATTTCATGCTCTCCACAACCTCTGCAAACTGCCAATAAGAAAGGAAAAATTGCCATCAGATGTTTTTAGGACTGAAGAGCAGGTCTTTAGATTTAATCATATTTAATTTCAATGCATTAAGTTGCCATCAGGACATGTGTGTATAGCCGTGCTCAAAATAGATGGGTTTGCTCATTTAAATCACCTAAATACTTTAAAGAGATGGCTGTGCTACTCTGGGTTTACATTTTTACATTTACTTATTATTTGATGACAATACCCAAGGCGACTTATAACCATATGATAACCAATTGCTTACATTTCTTTTGTTTTACTGTTAGAGCACAGACAGGTATAAGCCTTAATCATTATACCAAACTACCTCTTTACATCTAATATAATAAAAACCATATGAAACCCTGTAAAGTATCTGCATTCATAACCATTTTATTTGACATAACAGTGTTCATATACAATCTCTAAGGGTGAGATCTACCAAGAAATCCTTGATCCAAAGCGTAGCACCAATTTCTGCTTTTAAAAATATTGGAACAAATCCTTCCTAGGAAATAAGATAAAGCATTTATTGCATTAACTGACTTGGCCCAGATTGCAATACATTAATTTGTCTCAGTTCTTCTTCACATTGTTAAAATGTATTCCCTCTTTTAGGTTTGGTTTGCATTGCCCATAAACTTTTTCTCAGCACCTTTTTTTCTCGGATCTGGCTCACCTTAATTTCTCTTACTCTGTTCTCTATGACTCTTTAAAAATAACCAAGGGCAGATAAAGTACTATTTTGACAAAACTGGACATAAACACAGGCAGTTCTGCATGTTAATATCAAGGCGGTGTCAGAGTTCCTTCTTGCTATCCTTCAACCAACTTTTTGCTTTTCAGAAGGCCTAACATTTTCAATCTTCTGTATTTTAATAGCAAGCAAAAGAATACTGTAAGATTTCCTGAAGACACTTATCCTCCATGTCTTTTGAATTTGCTGGGCATGTAATGTACTTTATGATTGAAGAGCAGGAAGGTGAGTAAATGATGATTAAAGTATTGATGGACATTAAAATCCTTGATCACAAACACCAGCTTCATCATAGATCACACAGCTTCCTAATTAAAAACTCAGGGATTTTGATATCCTCTTCATTAATGACTAAACAAGGTAAAAAAAATAAGGGTTACAGGGATATGTTCAAAGTAACTATGTAAAAATGTTTGGTTGAAACAGAAATTCTCACCCACTATCCTTTTCACATATTTTATCAAATGCTGACTGTATTTGTTATCCAATTGCTGGGCTGACTACTCCAAAAGTTATCTATACCCATAACTTTCTGTCATCATCTTCTCTGATTGCTTTAAAGATTAACATTACAGCTGACCTAAGGTTGATTTCAGTGAAAAATGTATTAAAAAAAAACAGTATATAAGAGACATGACCTTTTAAGATTAAGAGAGTGCAATTAGCCTCTAGTTTTACATGGAATGTATTTCAAAGTTTGCTTTTGCAAAGTGACTGTCCAAAACTAATAAATCAATCTTAATAAGCCAAGGAGGAAATTTCTAAGCTTACTTTCCCCAAGGTTTCTGTGTGCATTGTTTGTTTCACGTATGCCATTTCTAGCAGGAAGACATGCATGTCCAGGTAGAAGTGAAGCTGCAGTGAAGCATCAGGGTTACAGTTCCTCCTTCAAGTAGGAGCTGAATTTCATGTAGTGCTTGAGTACAGAAAAATGCAGTAACTTTCGGATCACTGGTGATGATATTCACCATTCATCCATTCATGCAACTTTCTGGATTCAGAATCCCTTACTTAGAACTGGGTGCATAAATGATGATGAAAAAAAATTGTACTGTCCTGGCACTGGTGAAAAAGCAAATCGCAGTAAATTACTGAGATTGTAAACCCAGTGAGTGGTAAATTCAGGATCTGTGTGGTCTGTTCATAACACTAACTAAGGCCTCAGTTCCTTTTATTTGTTTAGTTATTGGTTGTAAATTAACATTGTTCAGCCACAGTGCATTAGCATTCATAACAAGTCTCTATTTTACTCTCAGTAATAAAAAAAAAAGTCCTCACAGATTCATTACCATCAGCTCTATTGTTTCTGAGAATTAGCAGGGTTATAGTAGTAAATAAAATCAGGATGCATGTAATCACAGGTGTTATACTATTGTTCATCCTCCTGCAAAAGATATTTAACAAAAACAATAGCTCTGCACTATAAAAACAAAAGAATGCAAGACAAGTATACCAAGTAAGTAAGTGACAACACTAGATATTGCCATATTATTATGGAAGGTTAATTTTAAATGGAAAAGGTCATTCAGAAATTTTCAATTTAGGAAATATTTAGACTTTCTACTAGGAGTTAAAGCATAATATTTCTTCTGCTGCTAAATAATGGTAGTAACACAGGTTTGTTAAGGACTAGTAGGTAGTAACACATTTGTTTACCATTCTTTTTATTCTTCATTAGACAGAAAGCAGAAATACAGTTATACAAGTGGTTCTTTTCAGTTCTGCTACAAAATGTTAAACAAATATTTGGGATGTTTGAGAAAATTAATGCATGTTGCACGGTAAACTCTACTAGCAGATCAGAAGAGTATAGTCCACTATTATAGATAAGCATTACATGATTAACCTTATCCATAATATTTTCTAGGCAATATGCAATGCTGAAATTTGGGTTATCAGATGATATTAGATGATTTCTGTGCAACCCAAGTACACTATCAAAGAACCACAGCCTTAAAAATAATAAAGTGAAAGTATAAGGTGATCTATTCTTATGTGAAAACTTTAAATAAACTGATGTTAGAGATCAATTTATTTAAACAGTGAAGTGACTTATGAACTGGTGTTATATGGTCACACTTCCGATTTCTATTTGAAATTCTTGTTGGTGTGTTCTAAAAAAATCTATAGTTGCAAGCCAACAATTTACTCAAATAGGTATCCATCTTAAAAGCAAAAAAAATATTTTCAAAATGGTTTACTTAAAAGTAAGGAGTGTTAAATTTTCTGTATACAGGACATTCATTGAGAAGTCTTTTAATCTTTGTAAAGAGTAAAGGATGAAAGATCTCCAAATCAGTTTCAGGGTTAAAAAATATTAAATAGCTAAAGGACAGATAATTTATTTAAGGATTGATCTTGTTTTTGAAGGCAACACATTACTTGTGGTGTGAATGGGAGAAGAAATCATCCTCTTCTAAATTTTTCTGTATCCAAGTTAAAACACAGAAAACAGCAACTAGAGCACATGATGACATGGCAAACAGAATTTAAAAAAATCAGATTTAATTTTTTCTGTCTCAATGATTTGTTTAAAATTTTTTCAGATTTGTATCAAATACAAATAGAAAACTGTTTTGAAAAATTATGTAGTCTTATTCAAAATGTACAAGGGGAATAAATTGGGGTTTCTTTCTCAGCTGCAAGTGCTGGATATTTGCTTGAAATTCCACTTTCACAGTCCTTAATTGGCACCATACTAGGGAAATCCCTGTTGCTGAGTAACATTCCATTATATGACTCTCATTAAAAGAACATTAATGACTGCAGTTTGGGCCAATTCCACTTCCTTGGATAAAGTTTTAATTTCCTGTACAGTATTGTTTTCAGTTTACTTTGAGAATCTCCACAGCTTGTAACCACTTAAAACTTTGATCCCTGCAATATTTTTTGTGAAGCTGTTTGTCAGCAGCAAGGTAACAACCAACAGACTAATCATCTTGTTCAGCTCTTTCTGCTTTATTGTTCTCAACCTCTTCGATATACACAGTTAGCCCCTAAAGAACGTCTATGGGCTTAGTCTTTTCAAAGTCCTATTAGTCTGCAAAAACCTTGTAATAAAAACTGGCACATGATAGAAAGCAGAAAACTATCCTCTTTAATAAAATCCCTGTGTGCGTCCGTGTGTGTGTGTCTTCTGGTGAAGTGCGCATGCGCAGGGTACGCTGCGATGCTTCAAAGGCCGCCTGACGCGTCACACAAGACAGAGAGGGTGGGACCTATAAAATAGCGTGCGGCCGATCCAATCGGATTTCGGTAAATGAGGTTAGACCTAAAACATAATGCACAAAAAATCCAATCGGGTACTGAGAAGCGGAGACCAGCTTCCCCAAAGAGGTGGGATTTGTGTTTGTTGTTGTGCAAGTGTTCACTCTGAGGATGTCAGATTTGCAATTAACAAACTTGGCCCGGTAAAGTGTAAAGTGTTTTCCTAAATATACGAATTTTCATGATATTACAATAGGATGACTTTTAAATGTAGATTTCTTTTCGCGCACATAAAATCCATTGCTGGGGAGACGCCGTACATACAATAATCAGCTGCACGTCAGCACAGATTAAAATACTTGCTGGAGAGACGTATTACTGTGAGAGAAAATTAAAGGCACACAATACAGTGACGCATATTACAGCCACATACAAGCCAGTATTACTGCAACAGAAAATAGACGGTCCTTTGCCATTTAATATAGACTGTTCTTACTAATGTTTATGCACTACTATTCTAGCGCCCGTTATTGTAACGGGCTTAATGTCTAGTTATAGCCTACATATAAAATTAAATTAAAACTGCATGGAACATAATTCAATAAAATTATACTGAAACACAAAAACAACAGGATTTTTAATAAATAAAGGTGTTAATTCAACTCAAAAAAGCACAATTTATTTGAAGATAAAGTATTGCGTTAAGACCATTCCCAATTTACTTTATGTACTAAGTGACACCATGACACATTATTTAGTACTGCTTTCAAACACATCAAGACCTTGATTCATATCATGGCCTAGTCAATGTAAAGTTAAGTCTTCATAATTTCACCATGCCTATACTGATATTCTGTAGGTACTCCAGTTTTTTCTCACCCTCCAAAGATGTTTAGAGCATGTTAACAGACAAACATGAACTGAACTTAATAATAGTAGTTGTATGTATGATAAGCTCCCTGTATCTCTGTAGTGTTCAGAAAATGGATGGGTAAGATTGCTGGATAGATACTAGATGCATATAATCATTGTTATTTATAAAGATATAAAGTCAGTCTACCCATTTTCCCTCTATTCCCCCTTAAACAGCTGCAAGTTTGAAACATATTGTAAAAATGTAAAGATCATTGTTTCTTCACCCAAATGTTTCACATTTACATTTTACTGTCTGCACATTTGAAATACTTTTGAATCTTATACTTTTCACCACATTGTTCTTCCCTACCCAATGTAATAACTTGTTAGACAGCTTGCTATTCCACTGCATACTGGTACATGACACCATGCCATTACATTACTTCAAACACTTCACTACTATTTTTTTTTGCTGTCATAGACTCTATTTGGTTACTAGAGAGTGTGTTGTGAAATGTTAAAAGGATGCAACAGGAAACTTCCAACACTTAATATACCAGGCTCAAAAGTAGATACACACTTCCATTTGTGAATTAATCTGTCAAAATTTATAGTGGATGTGTGGTTGTTCATTAGATACAGATTAACTGATTTTATTTCCCCTGTCAAGAGTATTCTAACCCCTAGGAAACAATACTAGGATTTTATAGTCTACTAGATATTTCAACACAGTAAAATTGACAATTTAAGTTACAACATACTATCATGTGTTATAGAGCAACTCCACTAAATATGATTTTTTTTTGTAATTATTGTTATGATATAAATTATAGATTGCATTAAATTACATATTTAAGTGCAAATAGCATTAATATTATATACTTTACCATAAAGACACAATACATATGAAAATAGGAGACAAACGTAACACTGAAACCAATATGGAATGCATATAGAGAACAGGTTTATCTGGGCAACATTGTTATTAACATTAGTAATGCTAAAAGTCAAGAAATCACACCACATACTGTAACTGACTTCTTTAACTATATTAGGTCATTTTGGAATAATCTATTTAGTGCAGATAATGTGCATAAACAGAAAAGAAAGACAAACTTGCGTTCTGACATATAAGAAAAAGATCGACTTAACATTTTAAAAGTTAAATAAATTATAAATTATAATAATTATTATTATAAATTATTAGTTCAGTGGCTAGATTCTCACTCTCAAACCAAATGCACACTATCACATCTGTAGTGCTACAAGCACGAAGCTCATTAAAAATAAGTGTTGACTTTCACACTGCAAAAGCTTTTGGATGGCGACATTTAACAGAAACTGAAGAAAAGTCCATAATTATTTCACACCCCAATACTATTAGTGTACAACAGTATGTGTAATAAATATTTAATTTTATAAGTAAAAGATTAAAGGTATTTGCTCATTTATATTTGAATATTAATAATGTGCTTTCTTAGGAATAAGGACCAACAGAAAAAGCAAGGATGCTCCCCCCATTTTAAAGCAGTGATTCAGAAGAGACTGTGGCGTGACTGCTGCTGCTGCTTAAGGATTTAAATTGGAAAGAAAAATTACAACCCACCATTGAAGACATGGAAAATTGCAGTGCAAGCATGAAAATCCTGGGTGCTCAATATACATATCTAGCATTATGCACACTGAAATTCTTGCAGGCAGCATGAAAATGTTAGGTGCCATGGCAACCAGGATTTGTCATGCCTTAGGCTATATATTTCCAGGCTAAAATGCTTGGTTACATTTCATGAGTTGCAGTGCATTTTAATGCACATAAAATTTATACTAGTTATTTTTTTTTGTAATTATTAAAAAGAAACTATCAGATACCATTTTAACTGGATTCAATTATATTTACAAACCATTTAAAAAAATAATACTTACAGTTACTAGAATTAAAAATGTCATTTACAATATTGTCATAATAAGTAACTCCTCAACAGTACCTAAGATAGAATATTTCAAATATAGGCACTAGAGCTGTGGTTATCAAGTTCAGTCCTGGGCACCTACTATGTCTGCAGGCTTTGTTTCAACTAGTTTCACAATCAGAGTCCCTTTTATCTCTAATTGATTGCGTTGTTTAATTAGTTGGTCTTTTTCCTTTTCATACTCTTGAATCACAAAGTGAAGTAGAATAAGATTAACATTAATAAGAAATTTACCATTTTTTTTAGTTTACATTCTAAAACTCTTTTCTCTAAATTTCTAATGAATGCACCATTTTATCCTGTGGATCTGCACCCTTAAAACAGGGAAATGAAAACACACTTAATTAAGGTAGCAGTCCAATTAAAAGTAGAAGTTGGTTGACATGAACACCTGCATTCTTAAGGCCTGTGCTGACCAACTTTGTGGTGGTCTCTGTCACCTGTTCAGTCTGTCCCTAAGGCTGCAGAAAGTGCAGCTACTATAGAAAACATACTGCATTGTTCCTGTTCCAAAGAAGGCAGGCACCTCTTCACCTAATGACTACAGACCAGTGGCACTTATGTCTCACATCATTAAGACATTTGAGAGACTGGTTCTGGACTATACGAGTCCCCTTGTGGTAGATCAACTGGACCCACTGTAGTTTGCCTATCAGAGAAAAATTGAATTGGAGAATGCAATTAGATATCTGGTCTACAAGGATCATTCTCACCTGGACAAAGCTGACAGCACTGTGAGGATTATGTTTTTTTTTTATTTCTCTTGTGCCTTCAATACCTTCCAACCATCCTTATAAAGCAGTAAAGTCAGAGATATGCAGGTGGATGAGCCTAGGGTGTCCTGGATAAAGGCACATATTGGTCAGGAACACTGCTGTTTGTGAGACTTATGGACTATGTTTCTGATACAGATGTGAGCAACACTGAAACACCATAAGGAACAGTCCTGTCTCATTTTTTTCTTCACTCTGTATAACTCCTACTATAAATATAAGACCAGGTAATGTCACCTGTAGAAATTCTGTACTTATGGGGTGGAGAACCTTGTTTCTTGGTGCTAAGAAAATTGTCTACAACTTAACATAAGTAAAAACAAGGAACTGGTTATTGAATTTCGCTGCACTAAACAGTCCCTTTGTTCCGTAACTATTTAAGGAGTAGATGTACTGTAGGGGTGATCCACTCGTACAGTTACTTGGGGTCCACATTAATGACAGGTTGGACTGGTCTTGGAACACAGAGGAATTATATAAGAAATGGCAGAGCAGGCTCTTTTCTTAGGAGACTGTGTTCCTTTAATGTGGGAAGTGACATCCTTCACATCTTCTATAATTCTGTGATGGCCAGTGCAATTTTCTCCACTGTGATGTGCATGGCTGGTAACATCACTTCAACAGAGGCTGTATGAACAAGCTAATTAAAAGGGCAAGCACAGTTATAGAACAATCTCTGGATCTCCTGGAGGTAGTAGCAAAGGAGAAAACTAAAACTAAGTGGCATTATGAACAATGCTGCACATCCTTTCTCTGACACACTAACACGGAGTATTTTCAGCCAACTTATTATTCAGCAGAAATGTACCAGGAAATGCTACTGATGCTCCTTAATATCAACAGTGATACATCTGCATAATTCCTATTCGCAACCTGTGACAACCAAGTCAGAAGTTTTCTTTCCTTTTACTTTTCTTTGTTCAGACAGAAGTATGTGCATATGTGGATGTAAGTATGTATTTATTTAAAGAGCTTCTGTAAAAAGATAAATTCTTTCATGGGAACTAATGAGTAGACCCTTAAAATTTGCAGTACAAGTCACGTAAAATCCAACACTACTTGAAAACTGAACTCCAAAAATTCCCCAAACAAGTAAACTGGTGGTAGAGTATGAACATTCTAATTTTTATTTGAACCATGATTTTTACTTTCAGATTCTAAATACACAGGGCAACAAATGTAATTAAACTTAATTTATTCATCTACAGGTTTTTGATGATATATTGGAATAGTGCTGTCTCTGTAAAACACCTATTTGATGCTACATGCTGTTATTGGCAAAATAAAGGCTGACTGAATAACTCACAACATAGAAATACAATAAATTTATGCAAAAATTTCTTTCCTCTGTAGTAGCAGAATGAAAAATATTAACAAAGTTTATTCATTTTCAGAAACTATAGCCTTCAATGTAGCATCACATTTAGCTAGAGCCAGTAAGTACTGGGCACAAAAGTAGAAACCAACCTATAAAGAACCCTAGTTCCCACAAATGCAGACTTTTGAACACTTCCACACTTGCTCATACTCAGTGAATTAAAAACTGTCAGTTAAACTAATGAGCAGGTCTTTGAATTATGGGGAAAAAAAGCATCCAGAAAAACTTCATACAGATGCCAACAGAATATGAAAACTCTACAAAGACAGAGACAGGCCTGGGAATCGAACCAAGGTCCATGAGGCTCCGAAGCAATACAGAAAAGTATTGCTGCCCTTATTAACCAAGTTAATACCAAAAAAACATATAAAAACATCGGACTGCAATATGTACTTGTAAATAAATGTGGAAGACTTCTATTCCACCTTCAATAAGAAAGTGAGTCGAAAAAGGGCTTCTATAGGGTGGTCCAGAGCTAACTATGCAACTTTTAATGCAATGCAATAATTGCATAATTAGATCTGGACCACCCTGTAGTTTCACTTAAAATTAGGAATGATACATTTTTATATACAGGAAGTGCTCCAGATTTTGCAAGGATTCATAAATTTTAAGGTCTCAACAAACTGTAAATGAGGACCTGTTGTACATTTCTTTTTTCAGCATCCCTCAGAATTGAGTAGAGGAGGGGAAATTATGTTTATTTGATATATATCATAACTGTTCGGCATGTAGTAAAGACTGAATCATTCATTGCTATGTGTCTCATGAATTCTAAGTTTGATTAATAAAACAGATTTAACATTGCTCAAACATACAAATAATAAAAAAATTATACAGCAGATTTCCACAAAAAATATCACATAGTTGAGATGATTTAAACTGAGTCAATTGTTCTAGAGGCCTTCTAGTAACCATTCCTTCATGTCCCTCTATCTAATTGAATATGTATGAAGTAAGACCACATACACATGCATAACTAAAAAAAAGTAGTCAAAGGTGGTCAGATTACTTTTCTCCATGTGCCAGTTCCGGGAGATTTAAAAACCTCAAATGCTCCTTTTACACACCCATAATATTTTTCATGTAACAGAATTAACACCAGAAAAGTACTATAGTCCGTTGTATAATCCTTATAGGTATACACAGCTGACTATGGTAATAATGCAGCTAAAAGAGGATGGATGACAATCTCTAGTTCATATCTGATGTTTTGGTTTGATTGATCCAATTAATTTTGCAAGCTATCCAGATATTGTGTAAAGATATTTACAGTATACTAAATGTGCACTGGATGCATTGTTTTTTTGATCAGTTCTTTTTGGAGATTTTTCTGAATGTGCGCTGATAAAAAAGAGCACAGTATCATTTAAACTAAATATGTGATGAATTGAATTGCGGACTGAAATTGTCTATGTCACTGCCAGGGAGATTAAGTTACATCATCCTGGCTGGCTTAGCAACAGAAATGATTCACTCTGTACCAAGATATTTTTGATGAATCATTCTTGATGCTGGTGACTTCAAAGAAGGAATCAAGGCCTATTAGGCGTGTTCTTTTCATGGACATTGCTCAATCAAAATATTAATGTCTTTAAATATAAACCTGTGCCACAATTCAAGCAGATCTGACTTCCTACAAGCCTATATTGACATTAGCTGTTTTTTGTTATCCAAGCCAGAAGTTTTAATATGCTTTCTCTTGTAGTTTGTTTTTTTATCATATTTATTTTATGGAGCTTCTATAAATTTTTTATTGCTCCTTGGGGGACAAATAAAGTACTATCTATCTAAATACTGACAACACTATTTGTTTCTGAAAACACGTAGCAATTGAGCTGTATTGGCTGGAAACCATCACCACAATTGTTTATTACATCTGCCACCTTGCTTTCTTTCCCTTGGCTTGCTGAATTGATACTGTTATCCATCCTGATTTTCAACAAACAAATATGTTTGGTCACATGAATAGTGAAGTAAAATTAGTAGGGAGTGCACAGTATTTTACTTGGCAATTCCGATTTGCATGTTCAACCACATTGAAAATACTAAATCTGATATAGACATGCATCACATACAAAATGGGTCTACATCTGATCTGAAAAGTTGTGATCTAATGTGGTTCTCTGCTGATAGATCAGATCTGTGTTGCATATGCCTGTACCTAAGCCCTTGCCACCCAATAACTTTAATAATACAGTGGAACCTTGAGATACGAGTTTAATTTGTTCCGTGACTGTGCTCATAAGTCAAAATGCTTGTGTCTCAAATCAATTTTCCCCATTAAAATTAATTGATATGAGATTAATTCGTGCCAGCCCCCAAAAAAACACCCCAATTTTTTGTTAAATGTTTTCAACATAAGAAAAATGTATTTATAATGAACAAATATTGTATACAAACAAAATAAAACCTAATACATAAAAGAGAATCTCAACAAATAAACAGATGTTGGCGAAGCCGATTAGCGTATTGTAATGTATTTTTCTTTCACTTTTGCGTAACTTAATTCTCTTCTTCGCTAGTTTTTTTTTATTTTTTGCCACGCTTTCCTCACTTTCATTCTCAAGGCGTTTCAATAGAAACCTATTCAAGGAGCTTTGTTTAGTCCTCCCCTTTAGAATGTTTCTGAAATGAGTTAGGCAAGTGTCATTAAATAGCGCCGCTGCACGATCAGTTGCAATTTTTTTAGGGTTTCTTTTCAATAAAGTCAAGCGTTAGGCAAGTATCATTAAATAGCGCCACTGCACGATCAGTTGCAACTTTTTCAGGGTTCATTTTCAATAAAGTCAAGCGTTAGGCCAGTGTCATTAAATAGCGCCACTGCACGATCAGTTGTAACTTTTTCAGGGTTTCTTTTCAATAAAGTCAAGCGTTAGGCAAGTGTCATTAAATAGCACTGCTGCATGACCAGTTGCAATTTTTTCAGGATGTTTCTTTTCAATAAATTCAAGCGTTAGGCAAGTGTCATTAAATAGCACCACTGCACGATCAGTTGCAACTTTTTCAGGGTTCCTTTTCAATAAAGTCAAGCGTTAGGCAAGTGTCATTAAATAGAGCCGCTGCACGATCAGTTGCAATTTTTTCAGGGTGTTTCTTTTCAATAAATTCAAGTGTAAGGCAAGTGTCATTAAATAGCACCGCTGCACGATCAGTTGCAATTTTTTCATGGTGTTTCTTTTCAATAAAGTCAAGTGTTAGGCAAGTGTCATTAAACAGTGCCGCTGCACAATCAGTTGCAATTTTTTCAGGGTGTTTCTTTTCAATAAAGTCAAGCGTTAGGCAAGTGTCATTAAATAGCGCCGCTGCATGATCAGTCGCAACTTTTTCAGGGTGTTTATTTTCTTTAAAGTTCGAAATTTTCCCACATTGCAAACACTTCCTTTATCTCACTTTATGAGGTAACCTCCTCTGCGATGCCGATCTCCTACAGAACCTCCGTACGTTGCCGCGTCTGTAGTTCCGTCAACTCCTATGTCGTCAGTTCCTCGGAATGTGCGGCGACAAGCTCTTTGATGGCTCGTATTTCAAATTTTGGCTCGTAACTCAAGGCAAAAAATCAAACTAGTGACGGCTCGTATCTCAAAAAACTCGTACGTTGGGGCACTCGTATCTCAAGGTACCACTGTACCAACAAAGCACTGCATCACTATATCTTGTTCCATAAACATCCACACAAGCCTCAGGTGCATTACTACTCTAATTTTTTTTTTATCCTAATGTGGTCCTACTTAATTCCATTGACAAATACATTGTTATACACATATAGCAAAGAAGGCATATGCTTCTTCAGAGTAAGATAACCATTTTTGTTTTCTGAGGAAACGGCTTTATGTATTAATTGCAATTTAAATATCTGGAGTATATGGTAATGGGAGGAAAAAGGCAATCTTATGTGGAGAAGGTAATTAAATGTAAGAAACAATGACTGTTAGTACAGTTCTTGTCTGTTTCAAACTGACTATAGCAACCAAGGTATTGTAAAATATGAACAACACTCACCTAGCTTATCGTGGATAGGGTATAGGAACAACATAGTTGGGTTCCAAATCTGGCAGTGAAAGGTAAGCTGGGTGCATTAGGCATAAAGAACACAAACATTACTCCCCGGAGTACCAAAATTGATCCCTTTGTCCTGTGATTTTCGACTGCCACCGATTAATCATGACACAAAAATAAAAATACAGAGCCATCTTGCTAGGTATTAATAATGACGGCTGGAAGTAGTTGTATAATGATGTGGAGTGCTTCTTTATAGAATATACGGATTTCCTTTGCGCAATTAGAGCAATGTTTGAATCTTATTGGATATTTAAATATCACTGCAAATCCTTAAATGGTTCCAATGTACCTACCTGCTAAGAGAATAGTACACCAGTCAGAAAGTCTAGGAAGTCATATAAAGGTTCCAAAAACATAACCCTGAATTCATTTAAAATGAAGAACTTAAAATGAAGCTCATGCCTGTCAACTGGTCTCATGTGAAATGAACATCTGTGGGCCGAGATGAAGCAAACTGGAATATAGATCCACAACAAACTATTTTCCAACATCAACCAAAATCCATGTCTTGCAGTCTTGGCTCTCTATGAAAACAACTGCCCTATTAATTCTCATTATTGTTCTAGGTGATATGATACACTGTTTAATTGGGGGGAAGTGGTAAAAAATGTACAACTAAATTCATTCTTAGTAGATTTGAATCTATCATCAGTAGCTAAAAAGTTATTTTTTATCATTTCTATTAAATTATTTTCAACAGCCAAGCTACCATCTCCTATTTTTCCTCAATAAAATTAAATCTATTGCTTTAGTAATTGCATTAAGCAAAAGCATGTATGAGTTTGCATCCTATTTTTTCTCTATAGTATGTTTTCTCCAAGATAAGGCAGTTAACTATTGACTTTATTCCCTGTTTGTGAACCAAAATATTTGTCAAACTGCGAAACAATACCAAATGCAACTATCAGCAAAGAATTTAAAGATAACAACATCCCTATCTAAAAGGAAACCATTTCAGTTCTCAGTATTCTTTACCTTGTAATACACCCTGAAATAGAATAAGAGTTCAGAAGATGTATGGGTAAAAAAATATATTGAACAATAGTTCAGTTACTCTGCCTGCTTCGGGTGTAATGCAAATCAATCAGCTGTAGATGTGTGAAACAGATAATGCTATCTCAAATAAAATTAACATTTTTCCTAAATAAATTTCGTTGAGAAATTACAGCCAATAGTTACTTTAAAAACACTTGTGAATGCTTCCCAATATCACAAATATTCAAAAAATATCTCTAATAAACAAATTAACATCTCATTCTGTAGGATTAGTGATTGATAGTCAAAGCAAAAAAGTTGCTGATGAAATAAATTGTATCACTGCATGATGGAAAATGTCCAGCGCCATTTTAAATGTTTGTTTGTTTAAAAAGCATGCATTTAATAAATGCTGCCTGCTCAAACAGCTCCAGAAAATCAGGATGATAAACAGACAAGTGAAGATTTTTTAGTCTACCATCACATTAAAATGCCAACTAGATTTATTTCAAAGGTAAACAAGAGTGTACAGGTATAGCATATTTTTTGTTTACAACTATGTTGTATGTTTAACTGGGTATGTGGTTCCAGGCTACAGGGTCTTGTGTCAATCCAGTATAATTTAATGTGTATAAAGCACTCAACAACCAAACATCCCTCATCTAATCCTAAATATGTCTTCAACAGGAAATAAATTAACATTTTGAAGATAACATTAAAAAAAAAACATATCTAGGAGGACTATGATGCATTTCTTTCAATATTTAAAGATCTCATATTGGCTACTTTTACTTAATTCTAATTATTAATTCCCCTCCTTTAACCGCCACCTTATCGTGGTGGAGGGGTTTGCGTGTCCCAATGATCCTAGGAGCTCTGTTGTCCGGGGCTTTATGCCCCTGGTAGGGCCACCCAAGGCAAACTGGTCCTAGGTGAGGGATGAGACAAAGTGCGGTTAAACAAAACCTCCTATGATGAAAAACAGTTTTGGACGGCGTTTTCCCTTGCCCGGACGCGGGTCACCGGGGCCCCACTCTGGAGCCAGGCCTGGAGGTGGAGCTCGATGGCGAGCGCCTGGTGGCCGGGCCTGCACCCATGGGGCTCAGCCGGGCACAGCCCGAAGAGGCAACGTGGGTCCCCCTTCCCAAGGGCTCACCACCTATGGGAGGGGCCAAGGAGGTCGGGTGCAGTGTGAGTTGGGTGGTGGCCGAAGGCGGGGACCTTGGCGGTCCGATCCTCGGCTACAGAAGCTGGCTCTTGGGACGTGGAATGTCACCTCTCTGAAGGGGAAGGAGCCTGAGCTAGTGCGCGAAGTTGAGAGGTTCCGGCTAGATATAGTCGGACTCACCTCGACGCACAGCTTGGACTCTGGAACCAATCTCCTTGAGAGGGGCTGGACTCTGTACCACTCTGGAGTTGCCCCCGGTGAAAGGCGCCGAGCGGGTGTGGGTATACTTATTGCCCCCCCACTTGGAGCCTGTACATTGGGGTTTACCCCGGTGGACGAGAGGGTAGCCTCCCTTCGCCTTCGGGTGGGGGGACGGGTCCTAACTGTTGTTTGTGCGTATGCACCGAACAGCAGTTCAGAGTACCCACCCTTTTTGGAGTCCTTGGAGGGGGTGCTAGAGGGCATACCTTCTGGGGACTCCCTCGTTCTGCTGGGAGACTTCAATGCTCACGTGGGCAATGACAGTGAGACCTGGAAGGGCGTGATTGGGAGGAATGGCCCCCCCGATCTGAACCCGAGCGGCGTTTTGTTATTGGACTTCTGTGCTCGTCACGGATTGTCCATAACTAACACCATGTTCAAGCATAGGGGTGTTCATATGTGCACTTGGCACCAGGACACCCTAGGCCTCAGTTCGATGATCGACTTTGTGGTCGTGTCGTCGGACTTGCGGCCACATGTCTTGGACACTCGGGTGAAGAGAGGGGTGGAGCTGTCAACTGATCACCACCTGGTGGTGAGTTGGCTTCAATGGTGGGGGAGGATGCCGGTCAGGCGTGGTAGGCCCAAACGTGTTGTGAGGGTCTGCTGGGAACGTCTGGCAGAGCCCCCTGTCAGAAGTAGCTTCAACTCCCACCTCCGGCAGAACTTCGACCACATCCCGAGGGAGGTGGGGGACATTGAGTCCGAATGGGCCATGTTCCGTGCCTCTATTGTTGAGGCAGCTGACCGGAGCTGTGGCCGTAAGGTGGTCGGTGCCTGTCGTGGCGGCAATCCCCGAACCCGTTGGTGGACACCAGCGGTGAAGGATGCCGTCAAGCTGAAGAAGGAGTCCTACAGGACCCTTTTGTCCTGTGGGACTCTGGAGGCAGCTGATAGGTACCGGCAGGCCAAGCGGAATGCGGCTTTGGTGGTTGCTGAGGCAAAAACTCGGGCGTGGGAAGAGTTTGGGGAGGCCATGGAGAACGACTTTCGGATGGCTTCGAGGAGATTCTGGTCCACCATCCGGTGTCTCAGGAAGGGGAAGCAGTGCAGTGTCAACACTGTATATGGTGGGGATGGTGCGCTGCGGACCTCGACTCGGGACGTTGTGGGTCAGTGGGGGGAGTACTTCGAAGACCTCCTCAATCCCATTAACATGCCTTCCAATGAGGAAGCAGAGCCGGGGGACTCGGAGGTGGGCTCCCCCATCTCTGGGACTGAGGTCACCGAGGTGGTCAAAAAACTCCTTGGTGGCAGGGCACCGGGGGTGGATGAGATACGCCCGGAGTTCCTCAAGGCTCTGGATGTTGTAGGACTGTCTTGGTTGACACGCCTCTCCGAGAGTATGGGGTACCGGACCCCCTGATAAGGGCTGTTCGGTCCCTGTACGATCGGTGCCAGAGCTTGGTCCGCATTGCCGGCAGTAAGTCGAACCCGTTTCCAGTGAGAGTTGGACTCTGCCAGGGCTGCCCTTTGTCACCGATTCTGTTCATAACTTTTATGGACAGAATTTCTAGGCGCAGCCAGGGCGTTGAGGGGGTCTGGTTTGGTGGGCTCAGGATTGGGTCACTGCTTTTTGCAGATGATGTTGTCCTGTTTGCTTCATCAGGCCGTGATCTTCAGCTCTCTCTGGATCAGTTCGCAGCCGAGTGTGAAGCAGCTGGGATGAGAATCAGCACCTCCAAATCCGAGACCATGGTCCTCAGCCGGAAAAGGGTGGAGTGCCCTCTCAGGGTTGGTAGCGAGATCCTGCGCCAAGTGGAGGAGTTCAAGTATCTCGGGGTCTTGTTCACGAGTGAGGGAAGAATGGAGCGTGAGATCGACAGGCGGATCGGTGCGGCATCCGCAGTAATGCGGGCGCTGCATCGGTCTGTCGTGGTGAAAAAGGAGCTGAGCCACAAGGCGAAGCTCTCAATTTACCAGTCGATCTATGTTCCTACCCTCACCTATGGTCATGAGCTATGGGTAGTGACCGAAAGAACGAGATCGCGAATGCATCGAGAGGAGTCAGATGAGGTGGCTCGGGCATCTGATCAGGATGCCTCCTGGACGCCTCCCTGGTGAGGTGTTCTGGGCACGTCTAACCAGGAGGAGGCCCCGGGGAAGACCCAGGACACGTTGGAGGGACTATGTCTCTCGACTGGCCTGGGAACGCCTTGGGATTCTCCCGGAAGAGCTAGAAGAAGTGGCCGGGGAGAGGGAAGTCTGGGCATCTCTGCTCAAGCTGCTGCCCCCGCAACCCGACCTCGGATAAGCGGGAGACAATGGATGGATGGATGGATAATTATTAATTCTGTGGCAGAATGAAAATTCTTACAAGCTATGGAATTACTTGAACATAACTTAAATTAACAATAAGAATCACCTTCTAATTATTAAAATGGTTAGAGTGGAATTGGTTGGAGTTTGAGGCCCCCAGCTTAGCAGGTTATTTGTTGGCTCTCTTCACATCTTGGTTTTATTTGGCTGCCATTTAAAGAAAAAAGAAGCAATTCAGATGATTGTTAAATAATAAAGGCAATTAAAATGAGGGGGAAAAAGAAGTCAATAACAGAAATTGGTTACTGATTAAGAAAGTGGCAGAAAGAAAATCCTGCAGCCACTGCGGCCCTCCAGGGTCGGAGTTGTATATCCATGCCCTAAATATTTTCACTCCATTGCAGTCCTGAATGTCTCAACACTAGCAGTGGTGCTCAGTACAACAAGGCTAAGAGAGTAAGGATTTTGCTACCTTGGTGTGGAAGTCACCCTGTCTTTGGCAAATAATTTCCAGTCAGGCTCTCCATCACACAAATTAGATATGTTTTATATGCACACAGACATACACATACATCTCTCTTTAAATATGCAGCACAACTCAGAAGTCTTTGACAAAGTGTCCGCAAGTAGCCTTAATATTGCTCAACTTCCAGTTTATTAAAGACCACAGTGGCTGCAAGTTTCAATTGAAATCATTCCCTTAATCAGAGGCTAATGTCTTCATTTAAATTAGACTCCATTAATAGTTAAATTTTCTAAAATTAGTAACATAAACAGTTTAGTTGTCTATCAATGTTGAGGTAAGTTGGTCAACATGGTTTTTAATAGATCTCTCTAAAAGGTTTCTTATGGTTTTGATATTTTCTTCTTTAATACAACAACCAATTTGCATTAAAGATGCATCAGTGCAAATACATATGAATTCAATCATATTGACTTCCTATAATTCAACTATTGTGTTTTAAAATTGTTCATACTGGATACCAGCATTGCTGCTATTCTAACCACTCCAGTACTGGTGAACTGGATGCTAGCAGAGACCAAATGAGCTGAGTTCAGTGAGTTAGAACCTAATTGCAAGAAAATGTGTGGTTTCAATATTGCTTGGTTTTAACTCATATCTGTTATACTTTCCCTGAGAAACAGAACAGGCTGCCAGTCACTTCCCTCCCATATACCTTTCCATTACACATGGTGGGACTACCCCAATAAGAGGCAACATTTATGGAGCTCATTAGCCGTGCTACAATGTAAACTGAAACAAATAAGATATTGGCATAATATCTCTTTTATACTTAAACATAATATATTGTGAATTTCCAATTAATCTGTCTAAAACAAAGGCTTGGTATTAGTTTCCTTATTTAGTATAGACTTCACATATTGTATTTAATAATTACACTACAATTATTACTTGCTTCTTAAGAACAATTTATACAGCCTCTTTCTGGCGCTGTAAATCACTACGGACTTATTAATTCAATTAGGTCAGTAAATCATCAGTAAATGAAAACTGAACAAGAGTTGGGACCCTTATCAGCATTCTTACTTTGAGGGGTGGACTTAAATTCTGAGGATCTAAATATTTGGTTACAGTTATGCTACAAAGTACATTTAAACCTGTGAAGTCTTCTCTTTCTAAGCAACAGCTAAGTAAGCAGGGCAAAGCCTTAAGTAGTCAAAATTATGCGACATGCAGAGGAATGGTCCCTTTCATTTCAGTGTAAAAATGTCAGCACCCCGCCTCGCCAACCCTAAACTGGATTACACAGGTTCTGCAAATGAATAAATATACTTTTTCTATACATCATTTTCCAACATTTATGACTCGGTTTTAAAATTCTACATCTTTTGTATAGGACTGTATTTGTGGCAACAGAAATACTGTTGTCTTGTCACTCTGAAGGAGGTGAACCATTATATCCTTGAAACCAAGAAAGCTACATGTGACCTAATTCAGTTTGTAAGGTTTAAATAAAGCTGAAATAAAAGAACACTTTTCACTTAGTAGAGTAACACATATTCACCAGTGAAAAAGAAAGGGAGGTGAACACAAAACATACAGTACATAACACCAAAAAACAATCCCTAATCAAAAGGTCAAGAAAATGTACAAAAAATACTTGAGGCCATCCTGGACAAAAAAATCTAGTGTTTGTTAAAAAATTCTGGAATACTTCATTAGATGTGGAAGCTGAATACTATTTAAGCTTAATTTTAATATTATGCCAATCAGGACTGGACTGAAGGACCGGTTTTTGACTTAACCATGATATTAACAATTTATTACCCTAATTTATATTTTTTAAGTTCTGAGCACCACATTGGCAGTGGAGGAGCATTACTAATAAGTAGAGCCTGGCAAGAGAGAATATGGATTCACAAGGACGAAAACTCTGAATGCAGTGAACAATTTCTGTCTCACTCCCCATTACTGAAGGCAAGATATTTCAGTACAACTTTTCAGATGCCTGTAAGACTTTCTCCTCAAGAAGCAGAAAGGAGACCTAGGGTCTTATGTATAAACTGTTTATACACACAAAAATGTTGCATACATCTGTTTTCGTGCTCACACCATGCATACACACGTTTCTGTGTGGTTTTGCTGGCAGTATCCAGCATCAAAGTAGTGCTACTGTGTCTGTCTCGTTTCACTTTCTTATTTAGATTCACATCCATGTCATCTTTATGAAATAAACTGAAATTACTTGCATATAATTTACAAATTTAATTCACTTGATTGTAATCATTCTGTAGCAATAAAATGGTGCAGAGAATGGCCAAACTATTCCAACTACCACAGCTGCTTTAGTGTTGTTAGAAGACATAGCAAATTAGAGGAGAGTGCATATTTAAGATGATGATGACTGGCTTCTAGGTCAATTTAGATTTCTGAAAAACTATCCTCTTGGAGCTATGTGCTGTTAGAATACTAGGATGTATGTGTGGTATCATTTCTATGATTAAATGCATTAATGTATATTACATTTTAGAGATAAATTGCTAACTTCATTTAAATAATGTGTACTGTTAATAATTAAACATGTGGGAGCACAGTGACGCAATGCTGCTGCCCTGCAGTAAGGGGACCATGTCCTGGGTGTCCCCTGCCTGGAGTTTGAATGTTTTCCTGGAGGGTTTCATCCGCGTGCTTCGGTTTCCTTCCAAACCATTGCACATTAGGGGATTGGTGATGCTAAAGCAACTGTGGATGGATGGAATAATTAAACATGTTCCTTAAAAGTTTTGAAGAATCAGCGTTCAAAGCTTATAGCTGCTTTTACAGATGTTTATGGTGGGTGATTGCTTGCATGAAGTACGAAATCAGGCAGGAACTGGTAGTTGGTACATTTGACAGACATATTATTACTGCAATAGATTACTCTATTAAGGGCCAGGCCCTTCCCAGCAAGCATCATGCTCATACGAGATTAAAGTGGAAAGTTGCAGTGAAAAGGAAAGCTACAACCCACTATCTGTGTCAAAATTAAAGTCTTTTTTTTTTTTCTCAAACTCCCACCCATCCATACGGTGGGCTGCAACTCACCTTTTCACAGCAACTTTGATATCTGAACACCTTCTTTTTTTATTTCAAGCACTGTGTAACTTTCTGAACATTAACTTTGAGTGCTTCTACCAAACTGTACCACTCCATCAATTTCTACTTGTTGTTAATACTACTGCTTAAACCACCAAATAGTACTTTTTCCTTGCCTCCACTTAGCACTAGCTGAAATTCTTTTTTACAGGTGCTTCTGCCATTGTTTTTTAATAAAACAGTGAAAGAAAGGGAATATTTATATTGATTTGCTTATTCAAAAAGGTATAGTTCTGGGAGGACTCAGGGTGGGGCATTTGATGCATGCATGTGCATTAAAATTCATGTTAACTGGGATTTATAAAGGGGAAGAGTGTGGAACTTTGCACAGTTTTATGCATCTTAATTTTTTTTTGTGCGTATGCATATTTCCAGTTTGTCCATACACCGAACAGCGTTATACATGAGGCCCCCCGGTTATGTTGTGGTTGGACCTTGTCAATGCAACTGGGTCCACGCCACACAAGCTGGTGGAGACTGCATTACACTGGCACCATGTCCCAGAAATATCAAGGACTTCATCTAGGATGACTATAGTAATTTCGAGTTCAGAATCACCTTTGGATCTACAACCTCAGACCGATATTGGTTGGACATGGGCATCACCACAGGTTGCACAATCTCAGTCACCTCTTTGTCCTTGCCATGAATATGATTTTGAAAGCAAAACAGATGGAATGCAGTGCCCCCCAGACCAATTCTAGGATGTGGCATTCCTTTATCAGAGCCTTCACGCATGACCTCACTGTCACTTCAGTTCCAGGCAGCAGGTAGATTGTGAAGGGCCTTGAGAAATTCATTTCCTGGACAAAGGTGAGCTTCAAGCCAGCCAAGTCCATGTCCCTTGTCCTAAAGAGGGGCAGGGAAACAGAGAAAAACATACAATAGAAAAAGAAAAAAGAAAAAATAAATACCCCCAAAATCTCAAAAATGCTTTGAATGCTTTGATTTAAATTTGGTGGCATTATAGAAAAAGAAAATTATCCGATGTTTTTAATTGGTTGATATTGATAATAATAATTCAACCTACATGCTCTGTGCACCACAGACAGAACACTTTATGCAAATTAAGAGAGCAGTAGAAGTGATTGACAACAGCACTGGCTAATAGGGTGGATGGACAACTGAAGAAGAGACCATGTCCTGCATAGGAAAAACCAGACAAAACTGCGTATTCTGTGTACAGTGAGTACAGAAATGGAAACAAGAAAGTTCAAAGATGATCAATGGTTAGTGCTGGTGTCAGACACTGTGGCTGTGAGGGTTGTCGTTGGTTCATTAAAAGCAAAAGACAGAAAGAAAAGTAGAAGCAGAAGTGGCATTCTCAGATCCAAGATAAAGCTTTAAACAATGCACCACACTGTCGGCAAAAAATAACCATTGGTTAAAACCCTACAAATATTGTATAAAGAAAAGTACTTAGTTAAATAGTGCTTCAGATACATTCAATTAACTGACGGCACTATAACTGAGGCCTATTTTCATATGAAAGCTTCCAGACAAAACCAAGTAACAAAGCTTGTTATATCATACTACTTGGCCTGGATGGTTAGATTTGGCAACCAAGAGTATTTAAGTAATCACAATAAAATAATAATGAATGCATCCCTCTTAGTACTACTCAAAAGGCAAAGACAGTGTTTGATTCAGAATTTGCTACAATAAATGTTTACTTTTGACGCTGCTGTTGATATGTTTAGTTCTGCGAAAATTGAGGTACAGCAAGTGTAATTTTTGCCAACCAATTTTTCTTAGTTGAGATCTATCAGGATGTACATTGTGATGGACGGCCGGCGTTTTAGTTTGGCCGGGACGTCCCTCAACAAAGAAAAGGAGGAAAAGCAGCCTTTTCAGGGCACTGCATCTCCCAGGATGCTAGATGGCAGCTCCCCTGGAAGGAAATGGTTCCCCGGATTCCCTCAGGGCAACATCGGACATGGAGTCCGTTTCTTCAGCCCTATTGGATGCCGTGGGTGCCGCCAGGGGGAGCTCACCAAGAACCTGGGGACTATTATTGCTACAATAACCCGGAAGTACTTTTGAGTCATGAGGACGGAAGCCCGCAGTACTTCCGGGATACTTGAGGAGGATGATGTGGTGTTTGACCCAGAAGAAAAGGAGTAACATTTCCGGGTCATGGAATATATAAAGGACTGTCGGAGACCCAGCAGATCGAGCCGGAGTTGGGTGGTAGAGTGACGGAGCTGCTGGGTGGAGAGGAGGATTACTGTTATTGTTATTAATTATTGCTTTATTATTGGAGAATTGTGGAGTGTGTGGTGCTTTGGGCACTTTATTGAAGAAAAATATTAAAGAATATTCTTGGTGCTTTTAACGTGTGTCCTGGACATCTGTCTGGTGGGTTCAACAGGCCAAGAGCGACCCCTAGCGTCCACAACATCCACGAACACAGTCTATTTATCTATCTATCTATTTTGGATCACTTAGCAAAACCAGAGCAGTTGGGACATGGTCATTTCTTAATGTAATGTAAAGAAATTATAAATACTAAAGTATTTGTGAATATTTTGCGCATTACAAATTGTTTCTGTTTTAGCGGAGACTGCACTTCATCATACCCTGCATAATTAATAAGCAGGGCTTGGAATCGATAAAAAAATTAACTAATTAATCACATAAGTGTATGTAATGAATGGCAACTAATTGCTCCTAGAGTTAAAACATGTAATTATAAAATGAATACATAAATCATGAAGTAAATACACACTGAATCACAAAATTAACGTATACAGTGAAACCTTGGCTCACGAACGTCTCGGACTACGTACAAATCGGGTTACAACCAAAAAGTTCACCAAACTTTTGCATCTGTTCATGACCACACACTCAGGTGACGAACAAGCCAGTTTCCCTTCCGGTTTGTACGCGCCGATGATTTCAACACGTGTTCAGTCTCTCCCTGTGCATTCCCTGTGCAGCGAGTGAGCGAGAGAGAGAGAGCGCGAGCAGGCGAGAGAGAGCATATATATATTTACATACAGCTCATATGGTCCAGAATGGAATAATTGTATTTATATACCATCCTATGGGGGAAATTACTTCGGATTACGACCAAATCGGGTTGCGACCAGAGTTTTGTAACAAATTATGGTCGTGACCCGAGATTCCACTGTATTCAACACAAAGAAATAAAAAAAAAAAAAAAAATACTAAAGAATGACCTTAACCTGAATTAACAAAATACTACTTGAGCAAATACAACCTGAAATTGAATGCCTTACTAAAAGGCAAAAAGAAAACAACGCCAATGTATTAACTCTGAAATTGGCATAACAGATGAGACACGTGTCAAAGTAACAAAACGATCAAAATGCACTGTTAAGACTGATTTAATTAAAATTAAGAGATTATTAATAATAATCTCTTAAATGGACATGCGTTAAAACTTGTGTTAAAACTCTTCAAATTCTATCCTCAATTGTTTGTCACCATCAAAGATTTGATAATTATACTCTACACAAGTGTTTTTCAACTGGTGCATTGTGGAAATAACAGTGTAGTGCTCATAGGTCCAGACCTGAGACAGACATGCTGCTCCTCAGGTGGTCGAGACCTGTCTGAGGAGAACGAGACTACCTGGAAAAGAGGACATAAAAGCAGCTTTGTGATTGCTGTTTTGCAGACACAGCTATTAAAAAGCACTTCAGCAGGCAGGAGATGGGTCTAGAGTCCATCTGTCTAGGTGCAGGTTCACCAGCAGCTGTTGCAGAGGGACAGTAGGCATACAAGTTGCCTCTGACCCCGGGTTCGCAAGAGTGAGGCTGAGAGAGGACCACAAAGGGATGAAGCAGCTGGAAAATGTGTCCAAAGTGCAGCTTATTTTGCTGCCCCTATCAGGTCCCTTCAGACAGTTTAGCACAGTATTTCTCAACCTCGGTCCTGGGGACCCCCTGTGGCTGCAGGTTTTTGTTCCAACCAGATTCCTAATCAGTGACAACACCTGATAGCACTGATCTCATTTAATTAGCTGGTATTGTTTTTCTTTTATTCTACATTCAGAAAAGCACAGCAGCATGAGTTTTACATTTATAAGACACTTAGAAATATTTCTGCTTTTGCTATAGATTTAAATGCTTAATTCTCTTTTGTTGATTTCATCGTTTTTTGCCCTCTGTGCAGTTTTTCCCCTTTATTGTATCTTATTAATGAGAGTTAAAAATGAGCAGAGCGGACACGCTAGCAAACAACACTGAATAAGCAAAGGCTGCAACTACTTTAGCATCAGATCCACTAATTAGTAAATAATGGATTAATTAAACAATTAGAACACCTAGAAAAGTAGAATGAAAATCAAGATGAAAATATTGTTAAAAAGAAAAAAATACATTATTCTCATATAACTTCTTGGTACATTATATATATATTTCTTTTTAACCAAACTTAGTCTAATTTCTATATTGTTCCCAAAACACAGAACTTGGGAAATAACAGTTCACTTAATTAGCCCAGGAGTCCAATTAAAAACAGAAGCTGGTTGGAACAAAAACCTGCAGCCACAGTGGGTCCCCAGGACCGAGGTTGAGGAACACTCAGCACATCCTTTAGATTTGGTGCTTTTTTGGTTGGTAGAATTGTGGTGTTCCTTTGTGATTTTTTGGGTTACAAAAAGTAAGGTTGGAAAACACTGCTCTGCCTGCACCTTTGCTCATTCCACAGTAAAAAAAGATCTCCGTAGCTGCTATCCCACTTAAAAACTGACGCCATGAATTACTTGGATGGTTATGTTGCATTCTTTGCATTAATTACAGAAGATACTGCAAACTGGAATAATGGGTAGGGATAATCATTACACTTCTATTTTGTAGACTTATGTTATTATATTAGGGCAGTCAGCACTTTAAGCTACCTGGCAGATCGTCACTGAATTAAAATTTAAAGAGGTCCAACTAACACTTTTTCCTGTTAAAGATCCAAACCTCACATTTGTGTTATGATTCAGATGCCTATATGTAGTCATTGAACGTTTATAAAAAAATAAATAAGGTACAATTACCACAGCATTTCAAAAATATTTATTTTCAGTTTTAAGCAAGTACTTAAAACATGTAAACCCTTTAAATTTATTTGGCCTTGTACTTTATTGAAATACAAATAACTATCTTTAACATGACATATAAAACAAACATTTCTATTTAATAAAAAAAGTAAAACTATCACATTCACATTTTAAGTAAAAGAAAACAGAACAATCTGAATACAACTAAAAAGTGCACTACTTTACAATGGTCCCATTGGAAAATGTTTTTTTGTGTGGCCCAAAAATGAACGCTGCTTTAATCGAACATTCATTTGCAGGCTTTGTTATTTTAAGTGCCCTTACTTCGGACTGCTGCAGATACACTATACAGACAAAAGTATTGGGATGCCTGACTATTAGACCAACAGGGACTTTAATGACATTGCATTCAAATAAATTGACTTTATAATGAAGTTGGTCACCCCTTTGCAGGTGCAACAACTTCCACTCTTCTTGGAAAGCTTTCCACAAGATTATGGAGTGCTTCTGTGTGAATTTGTGTCCATTCATTATGCAGAGCATTTATGATGTGAAACACTGATGTTAGATGAGAAGACCTGGCCCTCAATCTTTGTTCCAGTTCATTCCAAAGGTGTTTGATGGGGTTGAGGTCAGGGCTCTGTGTGGGCCAGCCAAGTTCTTCCACACCAAACTCATTCAATCATGTCTTTATGGACCTTGCTTTGTGCACTGGGACACAGTCATGCTGGAATAGCCTTCACCAAACTGTTTCCACAAAGTTGGAAGCATAGCATTGTCCAAAATGTCTTGGTATGCTGAAGCATTATAATTGTCCTTCACTGGAAGTAAGGGGTCTAGCCCAAACCCTAAAAAACAGCCCCGCACCATTATACCTCCTGCACCAAACTTCACAGTTGGCACAATGCAGTCAGGCAGGTAACGTTCTCCCAGCATCCGCCAAACCCAGACTCTCCCATCTAACTGTCAAACAGAGAGGCATGATTTGTCACTCTATTGAACACGATTCCACTACTCCACAACCCAGTGGCGTTGTGCTTTATACCATTCCATCCAATGCTTGGCATTGGACTTGGTGATGTGCGGCTTGCATGCAGCTGCTCAGCCATGGAAACCCATCCCAGAAGCTCCAGCTGCACACAGTTAATGCCAGTGGAAATTTGGAACTCTCCAGCTATTTAATCAGCAGAATGTTGGCAACTTTTACACACCATGCACCTTAGCAGTCGTTGAACCCGCTCTCTGACCATATGGTCTTCCGCTTCATAGCTGAGCTGCTGTTGTTCCTAAACGCTTCCACTTTTCAATAATACCACTTACAGTTGACCATGGAATATCCAGCAGGGATGAAATTTCACAAACCATCTTATTGCAGAAGTGGCATCTTATCACAGAACCACGTTTGAAGTCACTGAGCTCTTCAGAATGACCCATTTTGTTTCATAAATGTTTGTAAATGGAGACTGCATGGCTAAGTGCTTGATTTTATATACTGTACCTACGGCAATGGATTTTTGAAACACTTGAATAATTAAGAGCTGTGTCAAAATATTTTAGTTTGTTCAAATATTTTGTGTTTTCTTTCATAGTGGCACTTCATATTGCTACTTTTTATTAAAGTCACAGTTTTGGAACACATCAGACAAACTGGTTTTGAACTAACTACAGGAAGAATGAACATATATTGGCTCGTCCATTCATCTTTGAAAGTTCAGGTTCCTATGTCTACTTTCCTTTTTTTGGAACAAGTCATGCTCCCTGTTTTTCTTTGGTTTCAATTATATCCTTCAGCGGCATCCGCACATAACAATAGCATTGCTTCGCTTTCTGCAGAGTTACACAAATAGACATGCACACTTCAAGAAGGAAAAAAAAATTGCTGCATGAACGTTTATCAGTCATTCTCATTCATTTATCAGAATTGCATCACGATCTGGACATTGCTGTCACTCCATCTGGGTCCTCCATCTCGTGATGCCTGTACTTATTTTGGTTTCAGTGCCACTCAAAGATAACTTGTTTAGCACTTAAGTGACATGATATTAATTAAATCTTAAAGAAACATGAAAAAAGCACAATTTCTACCTTCACAAGTTTTCTCTAGCACTGCCATAAACCCTGACCCCCATGCCCTTTCCTCCCACTCCCTTGCACCTACTGACATGTGGCATATCTATGCGAACAACATATTTTTTTATTTAATAAAAATTTTAAAGGTAGTATATAAAAACAGTACTGGATGTGTATGCAATTCTTTAGGTACACACTTAACTCTTTTGTATTATTGTTTTAAAATGTTAATTAAAATAAAAAAAAAAAAAAAAAACTGCCCGAGGCATTTGCCTCATGGCTGGCCCTGGAGGCAGCAATAGTTTTTCATGCATTAAACAGGACACATTAATTACAAAAAATAACATGTTAACTTTCCCACACCTATTAATGAGAGATGGTACTGATAATGCATTTATACTATTAAGCTATTTGTTGCCATCAATATAGTGGAACACAAAGGTGACCTGAAACAGTACTGAGATGTAGATATGCCTACCTGATTAGTGTGGATTTTTCTCCCAATATTTCAAACTCCTCAAATGTCCCAAAAACGTGCATCTTATGTTAATTGTCCTCTCTAAATCTAGCCACTATGAAAGAATGTACAAATGTGTGTGAGCTAGCCCTGTAATGGAACATACTGTACCTGTAGTTCACGGTTTCCTCTTGCCATGCAAGTAAGTATTAAGCAGATATACAGTACACTGAAAAAATGTGATTATTTCATGCGATTTTTACATTTTTTTGGCTGCTAAATTCAAAAATGAAAAACATTTTTCTCCATCATGTAATATTTTTTCACAAACCACATTTTTGTTTGTCATAGTTTTATTGTTTTTGCACAATAATTATCTATATTTTATTATAATGACAATTTATTTGAATGTAATATTTCCTTATATTAAAATCTATTTTTAAAACAAAAAAGTTATTTTATTTGACAACAAGGTCAGAATATAGCTGGAACTAAACATGTAATGAGCCCTAGAAGTAGGTAGCAGACATGTCTGGACACACCATTCCCCAGTCCAATGAGTCTGATTCAGTCAGTTGATCAGTGCAAATGATCAGTGGACAGTTTTTTTTTTTTTTGTTCTACTGTCAATTCAAAGTATAGCTTCTAGAGGTTGTGTGAACAGTCCTAATGTTTTTTAATGCTTGTGAAATGTAGTACTGTAAAAGAAATGTCACATAACAGATTTTGTGAAATACGCTTATTACACCTATTTTAGAATAAAGCTTAGTGACCAGGATAAACAGTGGGTCCCTCACAGAGTCTTCTCTATTTGTGTTAAAGAACTAAGACAATGGACAAAAGACAGAAGAAGGCACTTGCTTTTGTAATTCTGATTTTCTGAACCTAAAATCATAGTGCTGATTGTTATTTATGTTCCTGCAAAATTCCTGAATACAACAAAAAAATCAAAAATAAATTGTTTATCCCAAATCCTCTATCAGTAAGAGGACATGTACCACATGGACCTGATATACCAATCTCTATTCCACCTGACAGTCTTGATTATGTAGAAATTTACTCAAAGAGAGAGAGTACTTCAAGCAATGATGAAAACTTTGTCTCAACATATTCAAGCAATGAGCCACAGCCATTCACTCAGAATGAACATAACGATTTAGTGAGAGATCTAGGTCTTCCTAAAGATGCTGTACAGCTTTTGGGATCCAGATTAAAAAATAAAAACTTGTAAGTTTCCTGACTGTAAAAAAGGCTAAATATGTATTCAGGTGCATCCTCTATCAGCTAGTCTGTTAATACTTCATACAAGAAGAAAATTGATCAGGGACTGGAATCAGTGGACTGGAAAATATCATATAACATTTAAAGTATACACTTTTATATAAGTGATATGGGCTATAACTGATATCTTGAGCAGTGTGTTAAATTAATTTGATTTTAAACAGGAGGAAAAAGTGCACATGCTAATTGTTATTTTATCTACTTAGCCATAGACTGTCACTAGGTCTTTGCACTTCTCTTGAAGAACATCTATTCAATTGTGGCATTTGCTTTAAGTAACTCTGCTCTTCACTGCCAACATTCAAATCAAGGCTGTTCAACTACATCGTATCCAAAAAATAATTTCTGACATAAGACATACTTCTCTCAGTGTGCACTATTTTGCCCTTCTTGCCCATTTTATTTTCTTCATACTGCTGTATGTATTGATTTCTAAAGCAGTGTGTAAAGGAGCTATATAAATTAAGCAATTTACTTTCTAAGGAAATGGTATAGGTTTCAAGCAGTCCGAGTCATATTGTTCAATATATTAAATATAAGACAGACATAGCTGAATACAAATATCAATTACATTTTACCAGTTGTATTACAGCTTCAATTTATGCAAAAATATTCCTCAGGTGCTCACAACTCAAACACAAATCTAACTCGACTGAAAACTGGAAATGGAAATTTGAGCTTTAGGCATCAATTTACTCAAAACAGTTAATCCATTTTTAGAGCAGCACCATGGGCCTGACATCAATCAACTATGGAAAAAGGCACTAATCCAAAACAATTATAACCCTGCATATAAGCATATGGAGAAAAACTTTCATACAAATGGGGAGAGCATATGCAAAACACAGCTTTTGGAGTTGTAAGCAATCTATAGTACCTACTGCACCACCCTTTAAGGTTGAAACAAAAATTCATGTCATTCATTAACACTTGGTTGATACTCCTGCTTTTCATCAGCATTTAAATACCACAAAGAAATTTTTAACATTAACAGTACAACAAAAGTCTGAAATTCTGTTTATATGCATTAATTAGAGCATAGGGCAATGAAGTGATTTGCTCAAAGGGACAAAATGTGAAACAAAGTTTAAATTACACCTTATAACCTTGGGAGTAGTGCTGGGCGGTGTACCGGTTCATACCAAAAACTGTTTTTTATTTTTGTTATGATATGGATTTTTCTTATACCGCAACACCGGTTTAAATAGCCTAAACAACGTTCGGAATGTGGCGCAGCGGGAAACTGTTTAAGGAGGGACCTTTTTCACTGCTGCACCGCTAAACACACATACAACAGAGTACATGCATTCGTGGAGGTATTGAACGGTGAAAATGGACAGACAACATTCCAAAACTGAAGCTATATGGTGTTGACCTACCTGAAGGACATTACAGGCCCCCTGCTTGACCCACTACAGTTTGCTTACCGAGCAAACAGGTCAGTGGATGATGCAATCAACATGGGACTGCACTACATCCTGCAACATCTCGACTCTTCAGGGACATATGCTAGGATCCTGTTTGTGGACTTCAGCTCGGCGTTCAATACTATCATTCCAGAAGTCCTCCATACCAAACTAACTTGGCTCACTGTACCAGCTCCCATCTCCCAGTGGATCACAAACTTCCTGACAGATAGGAAGCAGCAAGTGAGACTGGGAAAAATCACATCCAGCACACGAACAGTCAGCACTGGCGCCCCCCAGGGATGTGTCCTCTCTCCTCTGCTCTTCTCCCTCTACACAAATGACTGCACCTCAAGAGACCCGTCTGTTAAAATCCTGAAGTTCGCAGATGATATGACAGTCATTGGCCTCATCAAGGACAGTGACGAGTCTGTATACAGACGAGAGGTCGAACAGCTGGCCCTCTGGTGCGGTCAATACAACCTGGAGCAGAACAAGCTTAAAACTGTGGAGATGACAGTGGACTTCAGGAGGAGCTCCCCAGTGCTGCCCCCTCTCACACTACTCAACAGCATTGTGTCTGCTGTGGAAAATTTTAGGTTTCTGGGATCCACAATTTCCCAGGACCTAAAGTGGGAACTAAACATAAACACAACTGTTAAAAAGGCCCAGCAGAGGTTGTACTTCCTGCGCCAGCTCAGGAAGTTCAACCTGCCTCAGGAGCTGCTCATCCAATTTTACTCTGCAGTAATCCAGTCTGTTCTCTGTTCATCTATCACAGTCTGGTTTGGCTCAGCCACAAAACAGGACAGGAACAGACTTCAACGGACAGTCAGGATTGCAGAAAAAATCATTGGTGTTGATCTGCCCTCCATTCAAGACTTATACAGATCTCGAGTCAGGAAACGGGCAGAAAACATCATTGCAGACCTATCACACCCTGGTTACAACCTTTTTCAATTTCTTCCCTCTGGTAGGCGCTACAGAGCACTGTATGCCAAAACTACCAGACATGTGAACAGTTTCTTTCCTCAGGCCATCACTCTCATGAACACTTAAGTCAATCTCACAGCATCAGGGACAATACTAGGTAAAACTGGAGTCCAATTCCTTGTATGTGTACATATACTTGGCCAATAAAGCTGATTCTGATTCTGATAGCAGACAACAAAGTTGAACATGATGACACAGAAGAACTTTTGCCGAAAAAAGGAGCTGTGTCTGTTGTCTGGAGATACTTTGGTTTTAAAAGGTTGGATGTGGACCATTATGTTCAAATCTGTGAATACTGTTTCTATACTACTGGATAATACTACAAGCCAAGTTGTACTTGTTTTATTTTTTTTCAATACTGTGTAATGTACCTGGGTACTGTGGAATAGTGTGACGACATGTTGACTTTATTCTCGACATTTCCACTTTAATCTCGACGCTTATGATGAGAATAAAGTCGACATGTTGACTTTATTCTCGACATTTCTACTTTATTCTCGCTGTTTATGTCGAAATTAAAGTCGACATGTTGACTTTATTATTGTAATTTGTCATTAAAGTAGAACATTGTAAACTAAACTTTATCTTAAAATGAATATTTAATTTACTAGATTTTCTCAAACCCCGTCCTAAGTTACAGTATGTAGCACATTAAATGTTTTGTGTTAAGTGGTCCCGGAGCCATGTTAATTGCTACGTGCTTCTTAAACTGACTTCCTCTTGCACTAAGAGGAGGCTCAGGCAGCACACAGACGTACATTAATTTTATGATATTCCTGCTCTCTGAACATTTAGAATGCTAAGATAAATACTTGATATAATTTTCATGATGAAATGCATTAAAGCATGTATTAATCATGTGAGGGCACGGTGGCGTGGAGGTTGCACTGCTGCCTCGCAGCAAGGGGGTCCCGGGTGTTCCCTGCCTTGAATTTGCATGTTGTTCTGGTGGGTTTAATCAGCATGCTTCAGTTTTCTTTCAAAGTCATGTAGGATATGGGGTTTTGTTACGTTATATTGTCCCTGCTAGTGTATGTATTGCTTGTATTCACCCTGCGATGCGCTGGCGCCACGTTCAGGATTTGCTCCTGCCTCGCACACAATGCTTGCTGGGATGGGCGAAACCCTGAATGGTTGGCATAATTTAACATGTATAACGAAGATTTTTTTTAAATTTCTGAACACTCTGTGGTCTAAGTTTATAACTAGTTTTAATTTCACAAAGACGTTTATCGTGTGGTGATTGGTTATGTGGAGAAAGAAAAAGGAAAGATAGGAACATTGTAGTTCCAGTAAGAACTGTACGCTGCTATGCTAACAACAAGCCATGGATTTTACAAGTGACATCAAGGGCCTTTTGAACCAGAAGAAAAGGGCTTTTAAAAGCGGTGATCAGCATGAGCTCAAGCGCGTGCAGAAGGAACTCCGAGTCCAGCTCAGGGTGGCGAAGGAGCAGTACAGGAGAAAGCTGGAGCAGAAGTTGCAGAATAACAGCATGAAGGAAGTGTGGGATGGGATGAAGATCATCAGTGGCTGCAGCTCGAAGCGGGTGCCACCATCGAGAGAGACGTGAAGAGAGCAAACCAAATGAACAACTTCTTTAACAGGTTTGACCACCCTAACCCACTCTCACCTCGGAGTACTGCACCCTCCACCCATCCTTCTGCTGATACCAGCATAGGAGAGAGTTTCCCCCAACCCACAATTACAGCAGCCCATGTAAGCAGAGAGCTGAGGAGACTTTGTGCCAGCAAAGCAGCAGGTCAAGATGGAGTATCGCCACGACCGCTGAAGGCCTGTGCATTAGAGCTGGGGAGTCCTCTACAGCGCATCTTCAACCTGAGCCTGGAACATGGGAGAGTCCCGAGGCTTTGGAAAACATCTTGCATCACCCCAGTCCCAAAGGTATCATGTCTTAGTGAGCTGAACAATTTCAGGCCTGTCGCTCTGACGTCACATGTGATGAAGACCATGGAGCGGCTACTGCTTCACCACCTAAGGCCACAGGTCCGCCACACCCTTGACCCTCTGCAGTTCGCATACCAGGAAAAGGTGGGAGCGGAGGATGCCATCATCTACAGTATATGCTACACTGATCCCTCTCCCACTTGGACAGAGGCTGTGGTGCAGTAAGAATTATGTTTCTGGACTTCTCTACCACCTTCAACACCATCCAACCTCTGCTCCTCAGGGACAAGCTGAGAGAGATGGGTGTAGATTCATACCTAGTAGCATGGATCGTGGACTATCTTACAGACAGACCTCAGTATGTGCATCTTGGGAACTGCAGGTCTGACATTGTGGTCAGCAACACAGGAGCGCCGCAGGGGACTGTACTTTCTCCGGTCCTTTTCAGCCTATAAACATCGGACTTCCAATACAACTCGGAGTCCTGCCACATGCAAAAGTTCGCTGATGACGCTGCTATCGTGGGCTGCATCAGGAGTGGGCAGGAGGAGGAGTATAGGAACCTAATCAAGGACTTTGTTAAATGGTTCGACTCAAACCACCTACACCTGAACAACATCAAAACCAAGGAGCTGGTAGTGGATTTTAGTAGGACCAGACCCCTCATGGACCCAGTGAGCATCAGAGGTGACTGTGTGGACAGGGTGCAGACTTATAAATACCTGGGAGTGCAGCTGGATGATAAATTGGACTGGACTGCCAATACTGATGCTCTGTGTAAGAAAGGACAGAGCCGACTATACTTCCTTAGAAGGCTGGCGTCCTTCAACATCTGCAATAAGATTCTGCAAATGTTCTATCAGACTGTTGTGGCGAGCGCCCTCTTCTACGCAGTGGTGTGCTGGGGAGGCAGCATAAATAAGAAGGACACCTCATGCCTGGACAAATTGGTAAGGAAGGCAGGCTCTATTGCAGGCACGGAGCTGGACAGTTTGACATCCGTGGCACAGCGACGGGCACTGAGCAGGCTCCTGTCAATAATGGAGAATCCACTGCATCCACTGAACAGTGTCATCTCAAGACAAAGGAGCAACTTCAGCGACAGACTGCTGTCACTGTCCTGCTCCACTGACAGACTGAGAAAATTGTTCCTCCCCCACACTATGCGACTCTTCAATTCCACCCAGGAGGGTAAACGTTAAAATTATACAAAGTTATTGTCTCTCTGTTATACCTGCATTGTTATCACTGTTTAATTTAATATTGTTCTTTATCAGTATGCTGCTGCTGGAGTATGTGAATTTCCCCTTGGGATTAATAAAGTATCTATCTGTCTAACTATATAGAATTTTGGTCATACCGCCCAGCGCTACTTGGGAGTAATAGTACCATACTGGAAAGAAATTTTAAATGCATCCATTATCATTTCATTTTCTGAAAATACTTTTTCCAATACAAAGTCATGAGGAAACACAGCCAAATCTAACAGTAACTGGTACAAAGGAATTCTAGTCCATATCAGGGCATTTTGATTATTTACAAATCAGGTTGCATACTTCAAAGTACATATTTACCTGTTACTGTATCAACCAACAAAAACAAATCAGCAATAACTGAAATTAACAAAATGCATCTGCAATTAAATACATGTAGTCACATTTCTTTAATTATTACCTTTCTATCTAGTGTACCATAAAACATAAATTATGCTGCTTTGCCATTAACAACAATAAAAACATAAAATAGTATTGCATTTTGTAAGAGAACTAAAAATAAACCACCAGAATCAATTTAAATTTACTTCTCATCTAATGGAAGAATTTTATTCTGACTAAAGAAAGGCCACAGTCACAATTTATAAGACAGATGCACTTGGACTCATTAAGTTGGCACATTTTTCATTATGTTTAAATGTGGCATTTCTGTTGGACTGAACTGACAGATTTGTTATTATATGCAGAGCCAGACTGTCAAATACCAGAAGAGCTTGTCCAAGTATGGGTCTGTAAGCTGGCTGAACTAATAAGTGTCAAAATAGAAAATAAATAAATTGAATTGCACATGCAGCGATAAAATTAAAAATTAATATGAAAATTGATGCTAACCAGTAAACAACATACACTTGTAATTCTAAACATAAAACATCAATTTCAGCTGCATGTGATGCCTTTTGAAATGCTTCCATTGCCTTTTGAAATACTCTGGCTATGATCTAACCACTATGTCCCTTTCTTTTCAGAGTCAAATGGTGAAGGACCCCCCATTTCACATGTGGATTTAACTGATCAAATATTAAAAAAGGCATTGCCTTTTCCGCTCACAATCTGGCAGTTAATGTGCTTGGTGGCCAAGAAAAAACACTGGTGAAACTCAGTTTCTTACAGTGCATAAAGATGTGTTGCGTTTGCAGTAATCCTATCACAATCTTAAAATGGGTCACAAAGATAAATGAATATGTTAAATTGGTTGCCAAATAAAAGTAAAATAAGCAGTGCACTAATGTTTACTCAGGGAAATATTTTATCACACCTATTTCAACAAGGCAAATGTGCAGCCTAGGTGAAATTGAATGTAAGATGACAGGTAGCAATATTTGGTATGTACATTCTAGTGTTACCACAATACCAAAATTTCAGTCTTCAATACGATACCAAGAAAAGTACTGAAATTCAATACCATTTTCGATACTTAACAGTTTGCAAAATAAACCTTTACAACCTTTTGTAACTCTTGCTGAGGAAGCAAATATACACAATAAATACACAAACCTACATTAAATAGACATTTAAATAAAATGAATAGTAATGTTCAACAGTCTATTGAACAGTAAATAACTATAAAACAAAAAAATAACTAAATTAATAGTAGTGCAAATCTTATGAAATACAACAACTAAAAAACAACAAATGTAAACAGTGCAAATTACAATCTCTTTGATGCTTCCAAATTTTTTTGCAAGGAGGACTCGCATGTCAACGTGCTCATCACTGAGTTATGCTCATTTTGGGCTGCAGATGAGCCCAGACATACTAAAAACATGCTCCGAAGTACAGACAGAAGCAGCAATGCATAAACACTTTCTTGCAAATTCAGCAAGATAAGGTATGTTTTTCTTGTTTGTTTTCCACCATGCTAGTGTAGATAGATAGATAGATAGATAGATAGATAGATAGATAGATAGATAGATAGATAGATAGATAGATAGATAGATAGATAGATAGATAGATAGATAGATAGATAGATAGATAGATAGATAGATAGATAGATAGATAGATAGATAGATAGATAGATAGATAGATAGATAGATAGATAGATAGATAGATAGATAGATAGATAGATAGATAGATAGATAGATAGATAGATAGATAGATAGATAGATACTTTATTAATCCCAAGGGGAAATTCACATACTCCAGCAGCAGCATACTGATAAACAAAATATTAAACAGTGATAACAATGCAGTTATACAGACATACAATAACTTTGATAATGTTAACGTTTACCCCTTTAATTGAAGAGTCGCATAGTGTGGGGGAGGAACGATCTCCTCAGTCTGTCAAAGGAGCAGGACAGTGAAAACAGTCTGCCGCTGAAGCTGCTCCTCTGTCTGTAGATGATACTGTTTAGTGGATGCAGTGGATTCTCCATGATTGACAGGAGCCTGCTCAGTGCCCATCGCTCTGCCACGGATGTCAAGCTGTCCAGCTCCATGCCTACAATACAGCCTGCCTTTCTCACCAGTTTGTCCAGGCTTGAGGCATCCCTCTTCTTTATGCTGCCTCCCCAGCACAGCACCACGTAGAAGAGGGCGCTCGCCACAACAGTCTGATAGAACATCTGCAGCATCTTATTGCAGATGTTGAAGGACGCCAGCCTTCTAAGGAAGTATAGTCTGCTCTATCCTTTCTTACACAGAGCATCAGTATTGGCAGTCCAGTCCAATTTATCATCCAGCTGCACTCCCAGGTATTTATAGGTCTGCACCCTCTGCACACAGTCACCTCTGATGATCACTGGGTCCATGAGGGGCCTGGTCCTCCTAAAATCCACCACCAGCTTCTTGGTTTTGCTGGTGTACAGGTGTAGGTGGTTTGAGTCGCACCATTTAACAAAGTCCTTGATTAGGTTCCTATACTCCTCCTCCTGCCCACACCTGATGCAGCCCACGATAGCAGTGTCGTCAGCGAACTTTTGCACGTGGCAGGACTCCGAGTTGTTTTGGAAGTCCGATGTATATAGGCTGAACAGGACCGGAGAAAGTACAGTCCCCTGCGGCGCTCCTATGTTGCTGACCACAATGTCAGACCTGCAGTTCCAGAGACGCACATACTGAGGTCTGTCTTTAAGATAGTCCTTGATCCATGCCACCAGGTATGAATCTACTCCCATCTCTATCAGCTTGTCCCTAAGGAGCAGAGGTTGGATGGTATTGAAGGCGCTAGGGAAGTCCAGAAACATAATTCTTACAGCATCAGTGTATCTTCCTCTGCACTACACTCAGGCATCTTCTCATAAACTGTGAACTCATTTGGAAGATGCACAATTTCAGATGATGCAGTGGGTTTAGACTGCCGACTGTGGCTCTTCTTTCCACCCTGTATGTTTGTTAATAGTACTTTCACATCAGTTTTGCTTTTCTTTGATGAGCATTTGGTGCTTGCTGAATTTGGGTTTCCACTTTATGGAAATGAATACTGTTATTTAGCATGTGCTTGACTTTCTCTTCTAAGACAACAAAACTGTCTTTAAAACTTTGGCCAAAAAATGTTGACTAGTTGAAAACTAGCTACAAAGAGTCGTCCTCACACCTCTGCCTTAAGTGATTTTTGATATTTTCTTTAAGCTGCTGTCTCAAGATGCTATCACACTGATTAGCTGTTAAACGTGAAACATTTTTTCATGTTAATGGTAGAACAGAGGAGAGGGTGGTGTGTTTTTCACCACTGACGGCATCAGTGAAAGAGCTTAATGGACTTAAAACATCTGTTACACCCTTGAGAACTGTAATGTCACAGTCTTTTGGCATGAGGTGCCACTTTTCCTGTTGTCTGATAGAACTGAGCAGACAGCTTAATTCTATTCTAAAACTCTCCCCACCATTTCATATGGTGAATCCCAGCGTGTTAGCTCATCATGAATTAGTTTGTATTTGGGTATCTGTACGTTCTTTTTCTTAGTCTCAAGAGGGCTGCAGATACAGAAAGTATGTCTAAGCCCTTGTGAACTGCAAGGTGCAAACTGTGCCCAAAACTGACAATTCATATAAGATCTTCTTGAAATGCTTTTTTGTTTGATGAAACATTATCAGTTGTGACCCCAGCCATTTTTGTTATATCCAGCTGCCAAAGCAATGCTTCTGTGTAAGACTATTAATTACTTTACTTTTTATTTCCTCATAAAGTGCAAGGATTTCATTGTATATGACAATTTGTTGAAGAAAGACAATATATGTCATTTAGTTATTGCACAAGCTGCTGAAAACCGATTTTTTCAACAGTGTATACAGGTACTTGATTCCTGCATATATATTCTGCAACTGCCCTGTTTAATCTCTTGTTTAATCTTCTTGTCATATTGTTTATGCTTGCAAATACAGCTGGTAGGGTAGGCTGTGATTATGATGTGAAGACCTATTCTCATCCTCTTTATGATAATAGGACATAAATGTTATATTTGAAGCATGTTTAAGAAAATTAATGTTACCTATAAAAATGAAGAATATTATCATCATTTTTACATGCCTTTTAAATATTGTCTTAAAACCGAAAGATTTCTAACAATTCCACAACTCTAAAAATTTATAATGCCAATCTACACAATCTCAAAAGATAATAAGTAACTGAACACAACTGGCAAGTAAAAAGAATTGCAGATTGTGGTTTCAATCTGGGAAATGCTTAAACTCAAAAATGCAGATCACATCTTTACTTCAAACACAACAGGCACATACATATATTGCCTTAATTAAAAATGTAACTACCTCTCAAAACTCTCTGTACTATGCTGCATGCAGGTCCTTTAAATACTGTATTTGGCTAAATTGGTAGTGTTTCCTACCTTTGTCTGTATTTTGTGTTAATACAACTTGCAAACAGGTGTCTATGAATTCTTGGGATTACCATCTTCATTTGGCACAATGCCAAAGTATTTCCAGACAGCATTGCATCTGTGACGGAGAAAGTTCTGATGCTGTTGAAGTAGCTATCTTCATAACAATGTGTGCAACATTCAGACTACACAATGCGCATGACAAAAGAGCATATTTAAAGTGCGGTATGTAAAATCAATACCATGAAAAATGTTAAAACCGTTTTATACATAATGGAATTAATACCACTGATACTTTCAACATTTTTGATAACACTAGTACATTCTAATGTACTTTGTATGCACAACAGAATGGTTCTTTAACATTCAACTTACTTATGTCCTGTAACTACAACAGAAGAATATTGCCTTTTGCCAATTTGCACAATCTAAACAATGTAGTACAAAAAGAATGTGCAAAAGGGAATAATTATAATGAAGAACCTGATGTGTCTGATTTAAGATATGGTTTAGCAGTTTGTAAAAAACACATAAAAAGGAAATATCACATGTTCTTCAATTTTTTCAGTTGTTTTGCAGCAACATGAGCCATTCTTCAAGGTGTGAAAACTGTACCCTGCTACCTGCAGTGTTGGTATGCGTTACTGGCAAACACTAGGCTGTTTAAGCAGCTATAAAGGATACACCCAGCAGAGCTCAGTCATCAGGTATAAACTCAACCAGCATCTGTACGATATGGTGAAATCAGCTGCCCAGTAGGTGCTGGGTGTTCTTTCAGCCTTGGTACCCCTGCAGATTTTTATTTCCTCCAGCCTAACTAAAAATTTGTTTTGTTTTTTTTCTGTCCTCCCAGCCATCTGACCTTACCTTGTTGTCTTGTTACTGTAAGAGACACACTATGTTTGAATGGGCTACTACTAGTGATATTCCTGTAGCATCTTGGCAATTCCATTTTCCAACAATTGCATTATATTCTAGGGGCTAAAGAAAGATTTGTTCACAATTAGCTAGTCTCAGTTGATTGTTAACATTTGGAAAAGCTAAAAATTAACTTCCACCTACTTTTTATTTAAGCTGTGCCACAAGTGAAGCCCAACTACTACACTACAATGATCACTGCTGCAAAATAAACAGCACACTTGTGAGACATTAGTAAGAGTAAGCACTAATATTAGCATCCCCCATAAAGTATAACAATGAAACATTTTACATGCAGATAAATGTATCTCCATGTTTTAAATCAAACAGAGCAATGCAAAACTTATACAATAATCAAATTGATTAAAACCACCACCATCAGGACAAGAATAAATAGAAAAATAAAGTGATTAAGAACAATGACAAATGCCAGCACTGTGACTGTAATAGCCAAACCTAACACAAATTGCTTTATTATGTATTACGCATTTAATGCTTTCATACAGTTAAAAAAAAAAAAAAAGTACACCATATAAGGATTATCCCAGATATAAAGTGAACAGTCAGTATTTTATGTAATTGACATTTATTGAATAAATATGCATATAGTGAAAAAATAACAACAGAAAAATTCTACAATATATATATTCAATTTACTATTTTCATTTTTAGAACAAATGAAAATGTCCATGTTTACTTTCCAAAAGGAAAATGGCTTTTCTCCAGACAGCACTTATTAACTATGCTTCAATAAACTGCTTCCTCAACCCACCCCCTCCCTTTCATTGAAAAACAGTATGAGAATTAGCATTTACTGCCCAGTTCCTGTTTCATGCTATCTCACACTCCTTCAGCTCCCTTTCCCCCTTTCTTCTCCATTTTATTCCAGCAACGGCAGCTTGTCTCCTCACAGAGTTTCCTTTGTGTACCACCTATACAAGTAGGTATGATTTCTGGCGAGTTGTAAAACAATTACTGGTGAAATCCTGGAGCTCTTTGATATCCTGCTTCGTCTAGGAAAGGGGCTTCAAAGCCATTTTCCATTTCTATACAATGCAAAGGACTGGGGGGTGCACACACAAGTCTGATACAGAGGACAGATAAAGCAATATTGCTTCTTTCTAACACTGCAGATGCAGTCACTTGCAAAAAGCGACAGGACATAAAACAAGTCCATTGTGCACCATTTGCTGTCCTGGAGAGATCCCATTACTTAGATTTTTTCCATGAAGGCTATAAAATCCAAGACTCCTAATGCTGTTCTTTTTAAGAAAAGAAAAAAAATCAACTTAAATTTCTTTACATTTTCATTTTGTCAAATCTAGTTGTACCTGCCAAAATGAATACCAAAAATAAACAGTGGTTTAGTTATTTGGTAGATTACAGAATTAAAACAAAATTGAAAGCAAGAACACCACAACAATTTTATTTAAAACATGAAGCCAAATGTTACATATTTATATTAAAGTTGCTAAAAGCATATTTCCTATAACAATGTTTACTCTACCTGTATCCAGCATATATCAATACATTTCTATATCATAGATTATTTATTGTTTCTTTACCCTTAACTTAATGCAAGTTAAAGGACCAGAATGACATGCTCACTTTTATCACGAAATATTTAAGAAAAAATTTCCTACAGTTAAACAGTGCACAGCTTTGAAATCAGGAATAACCACTAATTTCTTTACACAAATGAAAAAATAATCAATACTGTAACAATATTAACAATATAAAACAATATTGTATTCCCCTTCTTCTCAAACACTCGGCAACAAGCACTGCTCCCATAATGTTATGAAAATTGACATATATAAAAACATTAAATCTGGTCAAAAGTTTAGCCACCTAAATAATAGGTCTTATATTTTAAATTTTTAACGCTATTTTCCTTCATAACTTCTACTGTTTTTAAAAAGCAAAGTGCTCAGAGTCCTTAGTCTGTTAACGGAAACTGCAGTACATATAAATGGAGTGAAACCAGTAATCTTCTGGATGGTTATAATCAATGAAGAGTTAATCTTTTGAAATCAAATAACTGAACTTATCAATTTAAGAACCCTCCCCCCTGCAAACTGCTTCTGCGTAAAACTCCAATCTGGGCTGTTCTAAAAGTTGGGGCACATGGAGATCACAAGGTAATTGTAATGCCAAAAGTGAACCCTGTCCACCAGCATCAAGGTCCAGTGCCCTTCAAATGTAACAGCAATACCACAAAGTTCACCTTTTTAGGGTTTTACAATGCAGGATTCATTTTAGAAATAAGGCTTAAGACAGAAACAAATGCAGAAAGTTATCAAACAATATTGAATGGGTACGATACATCTTGGGATAAATATCAAAAAATATGCAAGTACCACTTGAAACCACAAAAGCATGATTAAACCACACTTTTTATATTTGTTCCTTGCCTTACAAACGACCTCAAAAACTATTGGCATTCTTAGGCTTTGTTTATTTACGTCCAATTTTACAACTGTAAGACAGTTTTTTTCTGACATTGAATTTAATAGCATCCCAAAGTATATTAGTTAAGCCAATGGCTATGGAATGTGTCTGCAGTTTTTGCATCACATCATAGTTATGTCCTATCCAGTTCAACTTTTTTTTTTTTTTTTGGCACTTTTGACAGTGGTCACTTTTTATTCGCACTAATGTAAACAAAAATATGCACTGAATCGAAACACTGACACAAACTTAACAATCATTAAGTTTTGCCTATAGCAAAACAACAAAAGAAAAAAATTAAAAATAAAATATGAGGCACATTCAATAACCTTGAAGGGATATATCTGTACAGGCGAAACAAGAACATTAAAGATTTTAAACCATGTTAACAAATGCTAGCAGTCATTTGTAAAAAAAAAAAAAAAATGCCATAACTGGTCATAGGCCCTATGTCAATTAAAAAGGCTAAAAAAACAACTTTCATATTATTACCTTTATTTAAAACAAAATATATGTTGACATATTGGCATAAACATAATATAATATGTCTACGGTCTATGTTGCCCTAGACATCTGATATCATGATTTTGCTAACAGATCTGAGCTGGTTTAGAAAACACAAAGTATTCAGCTGCATTTCAATTACTTAATTATTTGTAGCTTGACTTCTATGGTTAGACACAAACAAATTGTTACTGTCTATTATACAGTATTTCTGACCATGCCCTATGCAGACAAAACTATTACCGTAAGTCACAGACATCCATAATGACTCCAGACCTGCAATGTTGCAATCTTTGGAGTCCAGACTCCCCTTCAACCTTCTTTCTCTATCTCTATCCAGTCTGAACAAAATCTCTTAACCATTTCCCTCCCATTAGCTTTACAACTTTAAACCTTTTTGTATTTTCAATAGCGTAAATTGAAATCAGTGACATGCTACTCTTGAAAGGTATCTGCTAGCCCGCTACCAGTATGTTCTGTCTGGCAGTGACATCTCTTCTTCCCCACCTGAACCCTTGCAAAATAGCCTCAATAACATTTCTGCATCTTTCAAAAGTCAAAATTATCAGCACGTTCTGTTCAACTTGGTACATTGCCTATGCCATTAACACTTCAAAGTTTACACTATGCACATGGTCACTGGATCCTCTCTGACATTTTCTTCTGGTACATTTCTTTGAATGTTTTGGAATTTTTCCCATGGCTCTGCCTTTTGGTTTCTCTTATCTTCCATTCTCTCGGTTAACATTGCCTTTCTGCCTAACATATTCCTTCTTCTGGTCTTTCCATGAATTTTAAAAGCAGAGGCTATCTCATCTAAGCACAATCACTGCTAAATTAGTCCTAGCCAATTCCTGTTGATCACTTAACACTCCCTTCACTAAATTTAATGAAATCCTCTTTCCTTAATCAAGTCTTACTTGTGCTTTCAATGGCACGGATCATCGGTTCATCTAGTTCCAATATAAAAAATTGTCAGGCCACTGTGCATGTGGTCAGGAGCTGGCTAGCCAACGTTCTGTGTTGCGTTTCCAGTCTTGGTTTTTAAATTGTTTGTACGATGTACATTTTTGATACTTTAGAGCTTCCTGTGTTTTGGGCAAGGCCATTATGGGGGTTTTGCAATTTTTGATTCATATTGATTTTTCATGTTTGAAATTTTTATTGTATGTAAACAAGAGTTACCATGGCAAAAAAGATTTTTAATTTTCAACAGACTGATTTAGTGCTTCCTCCATGACTGATGTGCGATTCTCTGACTTTACTTAAACAATTTCTGTAATTTGTTAAAATTAAATTAAACAAACATGACTTAAACTGAATTAAGATCTAAAGGCCGAGCAGGATCAGGTTTACAACCTTACATTAAGGATGAAGAATATTATTAATTAACTTTCAAGTAAAGGAAATCTTACACTTTTTAATCGAAGGACACAAAAAAGAAAAATGTTATCATTCTGGGACCCAGAAAGAGGATTATTATCATAATGGTAGATGAGCCATAAATAAACAACAAAGGCCATATAATACACTAAAAAAACAGTAAATATTTTTCATTCCTTCTAAACATTTATCTCACATATATATTACTAAAAGAGAAAAGTGGAAAACAAATGTATTGTTAACAAAACAATTATATTCAAAACAGGTAATAGGTTCATGAGGTATATCAATGCCAGTGTAAATACTGTGCCAGTGTAAATGTATTTTTCAAATGTACTCCAGTATATTTTTTTTTTTTATATGAGTTCAACAAAACTTCGGCGTATCACAGTTCACATTTAACAATTAATAATCAGAGTAAAAAGAGTAATTAAGTTATTCCTAAAAAGTTTACATAGATCATAGACTAGAAGCATTTAACACTACTGACTGATATTGCACTGAATGTCTACAGCTTGTCTCTACCTTTTTCTATTTTTAGTGTTATTCCAGGTCTTAATGGTCCAAACATATCCTTCACACTACCAGTGGTACCAAATTCTTGTGCCGCCTATGTCATTTGCATTCCAACATTTCAAATTAGTACTGCAGTCCCTTCCCCTCAAATTCTTATCTATGCCACTCCCTCATTTTATAGGTATGTTTGCTTGTCAGTCATCTCAATATGATTGTTTTACTGTTTGTGAGAAGGGAGTATTTATTGTATTGTAATAATCCCGGTATTTGGGTGTGAATTAGCCACTTTACACTAATTGCTGGTGAGTGGCCCTAAAAAGGCTATTGGTTTTTTCAGCTAATTAATGCTGTATAACATTCCTAGAACATCAAGTAGGAATAAAAGATGTACTTTCTTTCACAAAATGGTACACATTTGCTTGAATGCAAAGATCTATGTAGGGCAGATTTACAAATCTAAAATAATAAATCAACCACTATAGTGAAGAGAATTCACACATTCAGTTGTAATGGAGAATCAGACCACAAAGGTTTCAGTTTTTCAGAATTAGCTGCTTCTTCTTTAGTTATCTAACATAAGGTAAATCTTTCAGTCACCAGTTCCTCCACTGCATTCTGTCTTGTGCTCTTCTTTTCATTTCTTGGTATGATTTACTATCTTTCAGATAATATAACATGTCCTGCCATGGCCTTCCTCTTCATTTTTTCCCCACACACCCCCTCTGTTTAGCCTCCAGCATTATTTCCAACAATCCATCTCCTCTCTGTACATGTCCCATCCAGTTTTCTTGCCTTCGTCTCACTGTTTCAAGCTTGCACTTTCCTCACCAATTCTTTCCAGCACTTTTTCATTACACAATGTATCCATCCAATTGATTTTGAACACTTCAAGTCTATTTATATCCCCTTTTCTCATTGATCATGTGTCTGCTCCATACAACACAACACTGCAGATACTGTTTGTAGTAGCATTTCTTGAGTGTTCTATTCATTCTGTTTGTGAGCAATTTTTGTTTTGCATTGTAGGCTGGTTTTCCCATTTATTATATATATATATTTCATTTCTTCCATCACTTGACAGCATACTTACTAAATATTTAAAGCTGTCCACTTCTTTCAAGATGTGTTCTTTAATTTTTATTATTACTGGTTTCATAGTTCTTTCCCTTGATATATACACATCACTTTTCTTCTCTTTATAAAAGCATAAAGGTGAAAGATGGCACCATTTGGATGCAGCAACAGATTGGGCGTCATCCTGCCAGTGAAACTGCTACACCCATGTCCTTCAATGAAACAGCAGGGCTTACAGAGCTCGCCAAGGTATCATGCAAAGTTCTGTTTGTGATTATGTTTTGTTATGGTCTTTATATAAAAAACATTTACTGTATGTTACTTATATAAAAGCCAGATTGAATGTTACTTACCTATTTACCTTTATTTATTTAAATATGTTCCAACAGCTTAAAGCCACAAGTAGACTACAGAGCTTCCTGTGTTTAATCATAGGCTTCAGGGATTCTAGTGTTAAATCCCATGTGCTACTTTTTCCCTAATCAATTACAGTCTAATCTCATCTCTATTAACTTCTCCTACCTCTTCTAACTCTAACTCTTCTTTTGTAGTTTATTACTAGCATCATATAATTCATCTATATATTCTTTATATCTTTCCTTTACTTTGTCTGGTTCTGTTGGTGGTTCTTGATTTTTACTGTTGTACTATTATACTGTGTGCTATTGCTGAAGGTTTTTGTGATGTCTCACACTTTTACATACACCAAATCACTTTTTCCCTGATTCTCCAGGGATTCAAGATCTTTGCATTGTTCATCCTATCATATACTGTATGGGTTATTCCATGTCGAATCCATTCATTTTCCAGAAATCCCATGCACTTCAGTCTCAAAATATTCTGAAAATACTTTTGAAAAAAAATACCAGGTGCACCCATGTTAATCAGGAGACACCCTGTAAAATTATTTTGATACAAGATCTATACTTTCCAAGATACAGCCAGTTTACCAAGAGGAGGGGTGTGTTGATTTTATTCAGCCTCACGTTTTCATCAAATTTAACATTGATTTGACATGGAATGACCCATATTTCTTGCTTCATCTATGATTTGTCTCAGTTTATTTATTACTTGCATAAAATTGCTCATTACCTCTTCTGTTTTTTTTTTTTTTTGCTTTCATCTTCTTCTGTCATCCATCTCTTTTTTTCATATCCTCTGTGACAATATTGTTATAGTTTTGCCTTTTTTGTACTGGTTTTAATTTCTGTATTTTTCTGACCTTACTTGGAAATTCAGTTTAGTTTGTTTTCCTTCATCGTGTATTTTTAGTTTTAATTTAGCTTTTATTTCACAAACACATTTCTATTTTAATTTTATATCATATTAGTTTCAGTTTTCATTTTAGTAATTATGGTATGGTTAAAAAGCTACTATAGAGTTTAGGTTTGTGTCACAATCAGACAGAACTGTGGACTTAATGGATTTGGATATGTTAGTGGAAGCTGACTACTTTATATGGTTTATTATCTGGTTTTGTTTTTGCCTGATAAAAACAAGCAGAATCAAAACCAAATACTGAAAATGAACAATTTTATACAATTTTATAATTTTAAATATTTTCTATGTAATTTATGCTGAACAAATGTGCGCTGATTATTGGCACTTTTTATCTTTTCCTTTTATTGCCCAGAACAGGCCAATTTGTAATGAAATTTAGGTGAATTTTAAGATCTGAGGGGTTGTTTTTACTGTAAATATCTATACCACACAACATATCTCGCTCCCAGACAACATGCTTATAATGACTGCTTTCAATATTGCATTCAAAAAACTCCCATACTGGACTTTTTATTTTCTACCAGCCATAAGATTTCTAATTCCACCTCAGGCACATACAATTTATAGACAGAATTTTGCCACCTGCAGTAGGGCCATCTTAACAGCATTATAGGCCCCCGGGCAAAGCAGTGCACTGGGACCCCTACCTACATAATCACTCACAGGAATAAAAATGTAAATGGTCGATAAAATTAAACATATTTATTTTATTGGTACTTCCAACAAAATCAGTGTTTAAACATTAAAAACGCTGTACAGCAAAGATTAATCAACACAAATGTTTAAATAACATAACATGAGCCTTGAAAAACACAAAAATTTCAACATATAAATGATACTCAATTGGTAAACGATACAGACGGAGAGGGCACAGTATGAAATTACTATGAATTATTTATTATTAATCATGTGTTCAACACAAATATTTGTGAAATTCCTTTGCAGAGAATTGAGTTGAAATGACGTTAACATATACGCTTTTACGTTATGTAGTGCGTGAGATCCGTGCACATACATTCACGTGAGGTTGCAGAAGTGACCGTGATACTAAATCAGAGGTGAATGCCAATGTCCTCTTATAACATAGTAACAAATATTTATAGCTTAGTATAGTATAGTATTTATTTATTGACAACAAGTCACAACATACATAGATTAGCATGGGGCCCCTAAGCTTGTGGGGACTCCGGGCAAATGCCCAGCGTGCCCATGCGTTAAGATGGCCCTGACCTGCAGGTCTGAAAAGATATCAAAAATCAGAAAGTAGATTCTACTGTGTTCTGCTAGGTGTGATCAAAAAATACATGGGGCTTAGGAAAAACAGGGCTCTTAGGCTTGGAATCAGTTTGCAGACTCCACCTGGCTCTACTGATAGAAACCAAGAAAAACAAGCATTTAGTGTCAAGGTTAGGGGCAGTGAGACTTGAACAGCCTATGCATAAGAACAGTAAACCCTTAATGAGCACAGCAAGAGTAAGTCATAGGTGTATGGACAGGCACAAAACAACAGAAACAGCATCTGAGATTAGGTACAATATATACATTATCTAAACCTATCTATCCAGAGCAGGATGGCGGGAAACCTGGAGCCTACCCCAGCAGGTTTGGATGCAAGGAAGGAAAAAATCCCTAGTATGCAATATGTATGACATGGCTAATGTTAAAAACAAAAAATATTATATTTCAACTATCTATTTTGAGAGAGAGAGAAATTGAAAAAAGGGAACAAATATTTTAAAACATAACTCTGCTACTGGATTATTTTCACAATATCAGGTATTATGAGCTATGAATATAAACTTAAAAAAGATAAATTAATAAATATAGAATAAATACAAAAAAATTAGTAGGTTTAGTTTTTCACCAGTTGGCAGACTCTCTTCACCTACCTACCTGTAGTTCAGTAGAGACATTGCTAACTCAGGAATTTTACAAGGTTTGTATTGCTATGTTGTTAAATGACTTTTTTAAAGCAAAAGTGATTGGTCAGCAGCAATATGCTGATCTTGATCAGTGCTGTTTTATTTTCAGAAAAGATTTCTCCTGTGTGAAGTGACAGCAGGTCTGGCCTTAGGCATAGGCGAAGTAGGCGACCGCCTAGGGCCCCGGCGTCCGGGGGGCCCCGGATAGACTCCTTGGTCTAATTTTCACGCATTTCACAGAGCTTCCAGGGGGGCTCTGCCCCCCTCAGGGGGCCCCTGGACCCCCCTTTCGCCTAGGGCCCCATAATACTTAAGACCAGGCCTGGTGACAGGTGAATTATTGTCAACAAAAAGCAGGCAACTGAGAAATAAACTGAAATTTTACTCACTCGTGATTTTTCCATCCATAAAGGTAAGTTTTGTTGATCAGCACATTCCGATTTCGGGCGTTTCAGTTACATCAAGCGCAAAGAAAGGCAGCAGAGTAAATCACTTTCTACTTTACACGATTTACGTGCCCGTATTCAGCTTGCTCTGTCACCGCAAATGCCTCGTGAATACCCGCCATCCGTCACCAGCCGCCGTTCACTGGATGAATATATGCGTGCGGCTCGTAGTGGATGACTTTCTGTTTTTGAGTTAAAAGTTACAAGGGTTAAACGCTAACGGCAAGAATATCCATTCAAAAACGAAAACTAACAATATTTTTAGTATATTATTATTTTATTTCAGTTAGTCTTTCCAGCTACTTTAATAGTTTCGTTTAGTTTTAGTTTTTCATTTCGACTTTGTTAATAATTTTATTTTAGTTTACGAAAATGTTTTTTTAATAATAGTTTCAGTTTTGATTTTAGTTTTTTGTTAACTATAATAACCTTGCTCTGTGATCCATGATTTCTTAATATTTTTCTCTTTTATTTTACTTATGTTGTTCAAGCTATTTTTAATTTCTATTTTTATTTGGTCGAATATCTCATCACTACTTTCTTCTTGGTTGACTTCTCTATTTTCCAGATATTGATTCACCTCCACAATTACACACTGTTATAATGGGAAACTGGAACACTATAGTAGGTGAGGGTCAAGATGGAAAGGAGGTAGGTTCTTTTGGACTAGAAGAAAGCAAAGAAAGGGGAGAGAGGCTAGTTGATTTCTGCAGATGAAATATATTAATGGTTGCTAATGGTTTAAGCACAAAAAAAGAAGATACACATGGAAAAAGCCGGGACACACTGATTAACTATATTTTGGTAAGACAGTGTTATAGAAATAATACAAAGCATGCTGGTTCTCTACCAGGGGCAGATGCAGACATGGACACAGACCATAATCTAGTTGTAATAAAACTAATATTGAGGCTCAAGGAAATTAAATAATAAATATGAGAGAATGGGCCTTGAAAAGTTAAAAGGAGAAATGTTGAAGAAATTCATATCAGAGGTGGATCAATACCTAGAAGAAGGTGATTTATTTGCTATTTAAAGATAAACAGAAGTACATCAAACATGGAGGCATTAAACAGGTACGCCAAAACTATACACACAAAGCAGTAAAGAATTTTTAGGTTTTTCTCTCACTCACTCATGCAATAAATAAAATCTTTGATTTTTCAAAAATAGGAATCACATTAAAAAAAGTATACATACTTACATGCATACATTAACATTTCAGTCAATATGTTTCATGTTCATAATGTACAATTTTGATCGCTTTTGTTAATAGGAATAGAGACTAATGTCAAACTTCTAATGATTCTCATTGTGAATGGAGAAAAGTGAAGGTAAGAAATACACAAACCAGCAAACTATGAATTTCTAAGTGATATGAGGTAAGAGTTGGCAGGAACAAAACAAACCTTTACATTTTCGTATATAATATGCACACACACAGGTAAAGTACTTGAATAGTTCTGCATAGGCTAGATCACAGTCTTGAAATATACATACAGGTATGTTTGTTATTTTTTCAACTCTTTGATGCTTTATAAAAAAAACCTCCTTAACTCACTTTACTGTAAGGTTGATACAGTGTACAACATTTTTAGATTTATAATAACTATCTTTAATCTTCAAATGCAGTAATGTAATGAAATAGGACTTATTAACGAGTTCTTCATTATGTGCCAGAACAAAAGCAATGAAGCAATTACTTCATTTGAACAGAAAGTTTACTTCAATCAGCTACTTATGTCATAAAAGAATTTTGTTCATTTTCTTTGCAATTTCTAAATACAATATGTTAGCCCCTCTAATACATTTTTTTATTTGCACTCTGGATAAAGCCTTTTTTCTGACAGCTTTTAACATTAAAGTTTATGAACCACAATAGTTCCTGAGAGTGTAACTAATATTATTAAAGTGGAACCAATTTATTCAGAAAAAATAAGACGAAAAAAGGCTTTAACAAGAGAATTGCATAATTTTCAAAAATGTTTATGAAATACTACTTTGTAGGAGCTGACCCTGATCCTAGTAGGACTGTGTCTTGTGAAGACTATAATTTGTTGACAAATGTGATTTCTGACTTTTTCTTAAGGAAACACCACTCATCCCACATTTTATACATACATCAAGTGAAAAAAAAAACACTACAATGTGTGTGTGCAGTCCAGTTAATGGCGGTGGTGACACTGGCATTCACCAACATATAAAACCACTAATATTTGCATAAATTAGAAAGAAAGTAAATCAGTTTGAGCAGAAAAATGTCTGGGCAAAAGATGGAACAAACAAAATGGGTAACCAATTGTGTTTGCTTGCAATCACGCTTCCAAATGTACAAATCACTATGAATCAAAACTAATGCCTTTTCAGCACTCATTTATGAAACGTAGGACAAATGAAGGAGCCAATCTGATTTGTTGCATAAAGACATGGTTCAGACTCAAAAAAAATCACAGTCAATAACCATGGATTGGTTTACATTAATTTACTAGGAAAGTCTGGATAATAGTCATGAAAGTAACTTAAGGATTATGAGAGTTGAAATCTATTTTATGGATCATTATCTCACATATATAAATTATCTAGTTGACAATCATTTTTGTCTAAAATATGAGGCCTGCCATTACCAGTAATGTACAGGGGGCACTGTGAAGAGTTAAAACTCAATTCATTAATCTGTATGGTTATTTGGCCATTAGTACATGGTATGGCTCCTCTGCTGCAGGATTTAATGGAAACACTTCCAAAGGCCTACTAGATTAAACAGGACCTTTGAAAGGTACATCCTCCCAAAACATACAGCCAGGTTAAAAATGCATTTGTCAAAGCAAAGGCAGTACAGTATACTTTTGAACAATAAAAAGTACGTTTGAGATTAAAAGTTCCTTGAAGACTCAAAACATAACACTAGCTATACGGTTTTAAGCTTATTACAAGTCCACAAAGCACAAGCATACAGGACTGACAAAAATCATATGATACAGTATGGGCAAGGACAAGGAGCTGGCCCACTATGCCGCAACCAGAGTGGAATCCACATTAATCCTCTTGAATTTATTGGATAGAGTTTCCAATCCAGGATCCTGGCATAGTCTTTCCCAGGGAAGCTGATGTGTGTGTGTGTGTGTGTGTGTGTGTGTGTGTGTGTGTGTGTGTGTGTGTGAGAGTGATTCCTCTTATTCCCATTCAAAAATGGCAATCTTCACTTTCCACATAACACTGAAGAGGCTCATTAGCCAAATAACCATGATAATATCCAGTGCTTTTGGAATTTCTGGTTGGATCCTAACATCCTCGATAGCTTTAGCATTCTGGCACTTTTTAAATCAATCAATCAAAGGCTCTATCATTGTCTCCTCCAAGGGTGTCATAGCCACCTGTTTTAAGAGTTCCTCACAGTTCTCATGAATATACCTGGTTGAGGTCAATGATTCTTCACACTTGCTTAGAATAGCTTAACCAACATACTACCTACACTTGAGGAGTCGTCAAATGATTTCTCAGAATTTATTTCAGGATGTCTGAAAGTCGTTCTCCACAGACCTTCACTTCTTCCACTTCTACCTTCATAACCAACCGATAAAAAAACTGTATAAAATTCACATTAATTATATACTGTATCTCAGAACACAAATATGCCCATATTTCTTGAAACATGGCAGGTATATAATTTGAACATAAAAGACTAACATCCTTTTTTAACAGGCTTCAATTTGCATATCATATATTACTGCAAAGCAAGTTCACAGTAAAAACACACACTTATTAACTTGTGAAAAAGCTTTTTCAGTTACTTGTGACAATATATTAAAAAAAATACACACAACTAAGTTGGTTAATACTAACCACTATCAATATATACCTACTAAAATATTAACAAATTTTCTTTGTTCATAATAAAACTGTTGCAATTCTCATAAGAACATAAGAATAAAATTCTGCAAATATTTAACACAAATGCAAAAACACCATGTTGTACTTGAAGTACAACAACAAATAAAAGTGAAGAAGAAAGACACTTCCTTTGCACAATATGAGTTTGTCCACAAAACACAAATATGTTAAATTATTTGGAGATTACAAATTAGTCATGTGCATGTATGAAAGTGTATGTGTGTGTTTGTGTGTGTGAGGGGAGGGGTCACTGCAATAGACTAGCATTCTGCATTTACCTTCACTACCGGAAGAGGTTCTGGTGTCCCATGACCCTAAATTGGTTTCAGCGGATTTGAGAATATGTAATATATACAGTAGTATGTTCAAACAGGAGTTTGGCAGAACAAACATTTAATCAAAACCAGAAAGACTAAATGCACAGCTGCCAGTTGTCATGTGGAGCTCTTTTACTACACAGACTACCTAAGAGAAAAATACACCTTGACTAGTTTATACATGGAACTCCACAGGATCTAAATATATGAAATAATCAGCCATCATTGCAGAGCATCAAGATTACACTGAAGAAAGTGTTGCTAGTTTTATGACAAGATCAGGATAATGCACTTTATTACTTGTAATAGTAACTTCAGAAATAAGCAGATAGAAATAGAAATTAGAAATACCCAGAGCCCTAACGCCTGAGGAAAATGCAAGAATATACATGTATGCATACAAATACACATTACTTTATGAATATAAACAAACAGTAATCAAACTGCTTCATCACATTAGGAAGGCAAACTAACTAACTAACTATTAACCATGTGAGCTTGCCAGATGCGTTATAACTGATAAATGATGATGGCACTTGAGTGTTATTAGTAAAGCGTGTGAAATTAATATAAAAATAATAGTGATACAAAAGGACAAAGATATACAGTAATCCCTTGCTATATCGCGCTTCGACTTTCGCGGCTTCACTCTATCGCGGATTTTATATGTAAGCATATTTAAATATATATCGCAGATTTTTTGCTGGTTCACGGATTTCTGCGGACAATGGGTCTTTTAATTTCTGGTACATGCTTCCTCAGTTGGTTTGCCCAGTTGATTTCATACAAGGGACGCTATTGGCAGATGGCTGAGAAGCTACCCAACCAGAGTGCGTATTACGTATTAAATACAACTCCTCAAATATATTGTGAGCACGGGGGCTGTTCACACCCCTAGACAATACGGCCGCTCCTCAAAAAACGCTGAAAGATTACCTTCACATTGCTCCCGTTCTTGCTGGGCTTACATGTGGCTGCTTTGTCAAGCGATATGCTTCCCGCACAGTGCTTTGCATACTTAAAAGATCAAACAGCATGTATTGATTTTTGATTGTTTTCTTTTCTCTCTCTCTCTCTTGCTCTGACATTCTCTTCTCCTGACGGAGGGGGTGTGAGCAGGGGGGCTGTTCGCACACCTAGACGATACCGACACTCGTCTGAAAATGCTGAAAGATTATCTTCACATTGCTCCCTTTCTTGCAGCTGCTTTGTCAAGCGATATGCTTCCCACACGGTGCTTCGCATACTTAAAAGCTCGAACGGCATGTATTGATTTTTGATTGTTTGTTTTTCTCTGTCTCTCTTACTCTCTCTGACATTCTCTGCTCCTGACGGAGGGGGTGTGAGCAGAGGGGCTGTTCGCACACTGGCCTAGAGGATAGACGCTCCTCTAAAAAATCCTGAAAGACTACCTTCACATTGCTCTCTTCCTTGCAACTGTTTTGTCCGGCGGTGCCCTATTGATTTTCGATTGTTTGCTTTTTTTTCTCTCTCTCTCTGACATTCTCTGCTCCTGACGCGCACTCCTTTGAAGAGGAAGACATGTTTGCATTCTTTTAATTGTGAGATGGAACTGTCATCTGTCTTGTCATGGAGCACAGTTTAAACTTTTGAAAAAGAGACAAATGTTTGCTTGCAGTGTTTGAATAAAGTTCCTGTCTCTCTACAACCTCCTATGTTTCTGTGCAAATCTGTGACCCAAGCATGACAATATAAAAATAACCATATGAACATCCATATTACTAAACGAGAATGGTAAACCGGATATGGACGCAGGGTCGTGCCTGTGGATGCAAAAGACATAGTGCACAAGCGCCACACAAAGCCCCCCCCCCATAGTGAAACGGGAGAGACTACGCACGTGCGCAGGTGCCACACAAAGCCCCCCCCCCCCACCCCACCGCAACAGAGCAAAACGGGAGAAACTACGAACCGTCAGAGTAGGAAACAAAGTAAAACCTCATAAAGAGGATAAAGAACAGGGACAAACACATGAAGAGCAGGTTACAGAACAAAGCCCCCCTCCCCAGAGTACAACGAGAGAGACTACGAACGGTTTGACATGCCGCAAGCAGGATAAAGCGAGGTCAGAAATAAAACACAGAGTAGGAAACAAAGTAAAACTTCATAAAGGAATTAAAGAACGTGGACGAACACATGGAAAGCGGGTTACAGATGATGAAACCTGGAATGCAACAACTACAAAAAAACCTAGGCACTAAACACATGCACACCGAGATACAGAATATAAAGGCAGAACCAACGACAGTTAAACGTCCACACCACACAGTGGATACGGACCCTGAAGGTTCAGGCGCCTACATCGGGCGTCACAAAGCCCAGTAAAGTACAAAAGGCAAATGCGCCTACACAGCATGGTAAGAACCGACATAATACGGAATGCGCAGGCGTGGCCGCCATATTGTGAGTGGCACTAATGCGTAGATCTAATGAACGTTGACTCCTACAACGCGCGTCTCAAACTGCATAGGCAAAGCAGGCACGGGTTCAACACGACACAGCTCGAGTTACCGAGATACAAACACGCGCCTGCCTGCATATAATTAATGAACGCAAGTGCCTTCAACGTGCGTCTGAAATGACGCAAACCAGGCAGAGACTCCTCCAAAAAGAAACAGCTCGACTAAACGATATACGAAATGAAACGGGAAACACTACAGAGTCCGCCGTGCTCCACAATGCACCGCATAATAGTTCGGAAAGAGCTTCGTATTAACAGTGGAGAGACCCACAGTGACACGGGCGAACGCTCCGTATTAAACATACGCCATCCTCACACATCCAATCTATACGGCATAGGTGAATCACATTACAGTTATGCATTATTAACATTACCATAAACATCACAGTATCGCAAACAAATGCAAATTATTACTCGAAAAAGGGAAAATATAATCAGGTACGTACGGGGCTCCGTGTTAACAGTGGAGAGCCCCAGAGTGACACGGGCGAGCTCTCCGTATTAAACGTGCATCATCCTCACACGTGGCTACCCAGCGGGCACGGGTTCAAAACGCCGGGGGTAGGCGAGCGAAGCGAGCAGGGGGCGGAGCCCCCTTGTATGGTTTACTTTGCGGATTTTCACCTTTCGCGGGGGGTTCTGGAACGCAACCCCCGCGATCGAGGAGGGATTACTGTAAAATATTATAAATATAAGCAACAGACTAAAAGCAAGTTAATTTTTTTTTTCAAATATGAGACTTCATTCACATTTTCACAGCATTAGGGATTAAAGAAGATAGAAGAATAAAATGACTAAACACCACAAAAGGCTTTATAAACCAGAACCTATGATGCCTGGTTTTTAAACATTTTGATATAAAATATGTTTCACTTCTCAAGGGTTTGTGGAAACTATAAAAAGAGAACTATGGAAACTAGTGAAGAAAAATCTCTCTATTTGAAAATGTCAAGGATGCTTGGAAGGGCTTTAAAGTAATGGTCGGATTAAGAAGGGGGCAGACTATATACATCATTTAAGAGGCTAACATCTCAAAACAAACTAAAACATTTTATTCTAGATTTATTACTAAAAAAATTAAAAGGCATTTTGCAAAAGTCAGTTCATGTGAGTGTGATGGCTATATTTTTGGAAATTAAACCTATTAAAGTTAGTGATATGGCAATCTAGGTAAGACCATATGACTTGAACAATTAACATTTTTTTCAGAATATGCTTTTTTAACTTTACAGTAACCTAGCTGTAGACCACCTTTACAAGAAGCATGATGGTACTTGAGGAATCACACAAATCATTTTGCTGCCAGAACTGTTTGTAAACAGAAAGCAGAGAGACAACCTTTTAGAGAGAATGAACACAGTAATATTGGCTTTTACATTAAAGAAAGTGGATTAACAAACTGAGAAATGGGAATCTGAGGAGTTTTGCAGTGCACAGGAAGGAACAGCAGACATTGATATATTCTCCAGCAGAACTTGGAGTTGAAGGAAGTGAAGAGAGGCCTGATTTTGTCAGAAATGAAAGTGGAGCTCCTTTAATGAGTTTAGGACCTATTCATATTGCCATCTAATTCAAATTAACACTACTAATCTGGGTGTGAATAGTGAGAGAGCTGGTGTTTAGCACAGTAGCTAATATGTTTAATTAGAAAAAGAACAGATAATGAAAAATATGCTCTCACTGCTTAATAAAGAGCCAAATGTGCCAGTTTTACTTGTAAACTGCTAAGCATGTTAGCCTTGTATCTTCTTGATAAACATGTATTTATTTGAATTGTGGCTTGTAATTATGACATTTTTTTGTTTTATGGCATTGATATTCTAGATAATTATTTCTGTATATGTTTTTAGTTTAGAAAGTGTGCTTTCCGATTATGCTTTGATAGGATTGTATTTGTTTTACAATTTTTTACGGCAAATGAACATTAAGCCTACAGAATTTCATTTTGTTAATAAAAAATAAACAAGTGACATCTGTACTCTTAAAATGCCACTTTAATACAGAAGAGTGCTTCTACATGGCTGGTTATGCAGGAGCATAGCGTAAACAAATAAAAATCTAAAAGGATAATTAAAACAAATCTGAATTAGTATCGGAATCAGACAAAATGACACCTTTTATTGGCTAACTAAAAAGATTACAATATGCAAGCTTTCGAGGCAACTCAGGCCTGAGTTGCCTCGAAAGCTTGCATATTGTAATCTATTTAGTTAGCCAATAAAAGGTGTCATTTTGCTTGGCTTTTCTCTACATTCATAATGGCTAACACGGTACAACACCCTAGTACTATCGGAATCAGACAATTCTAGCAACGTGAAAACGGTGATAGGTATCAGTCATAAAAAGAAACACCAGGGGATCAGTTGATAGCTCCGCTCCTCACTTCACCAGAGTGTCCCGAACATGCGGCCACAAATTACACAATTACAAAACTCATCACACATCTTTGGCATAAGGTGCTCTGATAGCAAGTACACTTTTGAGTCATCTTATTTCAAACATGGTGTTTCTTACAGACAAACCCTGCCTATCCCAGAAGACCAATAACAAAACACTGCTCGGGTTTAGATCATGGCATCGACCAGGCAGGTGTGCAGTATGAAGCCGACTCCCACAAGACACCTTACTCCTGGGCAATTCCAGAGTAAAGGAGAGTCCGGCCTCTTTTGAGAGGTTTGGTTCCAGAACTAAGTGAGTAGGTGGACATAATCCCAGCTGTATCTAGTTAGTAGCTTTCTGCCTCACCCACCAATTCCAGCTCCTTCCTCCCGAGATAGGTAACATTCCACATCTAAGAGTCAGTTTGTGTGTCTGGGTTCCAGTCCACCAAGGCTTTCTCTGCCTTCTACCATCACCAAAGAGGTTTCATGTTGTGATTGCAGTTGGCTATATCCAACTGTAGTCTTAGAAATGTATCTCTGCTTTTTTAGATGATAAGGTCCTGTTGGTTTCATTAGGCTATGAACTAGTGCTGGGCGGTATACCGGTCCATACCGAAAACCGTTTTTTATTTTTGTTATGAATTTTTCTTATACTGCAACACCGGTTTAAATTGCCTAAACAACGTTCTGAACATGGCACAGCGGGAAACTGTTCAAGTCAAACCCAACATTTACACAATATTTAAGTTAAACCTTTGCGATACCCATTCATACATCCAGTTTATTCGAGCCTCGTCACACCTGCCATAAAGTTCTCTACATTGAACATACACCTGCTTTAATGCATTTCATCATGAAAATGATATCAAGTATTTATCTTAGCATTCTAAATTTTCAGAGAGCAGGAATATCATGAAGTGAATGGATTCTGTGCGGTGATTGCTGCCGGCGCCTCCTCTTAGTGCGGAGGAAGTCAGTTTAAGAAGCGTAGTGATTAACAACTGGGTCGGGGAACACTTAACACAAAGCATTTAATGTGCTACATTAACTTATGATGGGGTTTGAGAAAATCTAGTAAATTAAACATTGGTTTTAGGATGAAGTCTAGTTTACGACATTCTATTTTAATTATAAAATAAACTATGAGAATAAAGTGGAAATGCCTGCTAGGAAGATTATATCTACCAAGTGACCTGGGAACACCTTGTTATCCCACAGTAAGAGCTGGCAAGTGTGGATGGGGAAAGGGACTTTTGACTGTTGCCGCCATAACCCGGTCTTCCATAAGTGATAGAAAATTAATGAATGAATGATTTTGGGACCCCAGAGGTTACTTTTATTCTGGGATCAGGATTTCTGGAGCTTGTTTTCTTCTACTCTACTGCATTTAGGTAGTGTCTGTCTCATTTTATATATATTGTATGTATGTATATATATCTATACTAATAAAAGGCAAAGCCCTCACTGACTGACTCACTCATCACTAACTCTCCAACTTCCCGTGTAGGTAGAAGGCTGAAATTTGGCAGGCTCATTCCTTACAGCTTACTTACAAAAGTTAGGCAGGTTTCATTTCGAAATTCTACGCGTAACGGTCATAACTGGAACCTGTTTTTTGTCCATATACTCTAATGGAGGAGGCGGAGTCATGTATCGCGTCATCACGCCTCCTACGTAATCACGTGAACTAAAAACAAGGAAGAGATTTACAGCACGAGTCAAACGCGGGAATGAAGGTAAATGACGTTGTTGAGTGTCTTTTAATACTGTGTAAGCATACATATTAACACATGTGCAATTAAACGTGTGCATTTACGGGGTGATTTCTCAGGCTTAAAAGCTCGCCTTTTATCAAACGCGGGAACAAAGGTAAATGACGTTGTTGAGTGTCTTTTAATACTGTGTAAGCATACATATTAACACATGTGCAATTAAACGTGTGCATTTACGGGGTGATTTCTCAGGCTTAAAAGCTCGCCTTTTATTAAAAAGGTAAATGCAAACTGTTTTCATTCTGAAGGGCACAAACCACGTTAGATTTCAGACGTTAAACGCGCAAAAATGTCGGTACACCAGATAAATAAGCGCAACATATTATCAGTTGTATTGAATGCTTACAATACATATAGAAATGTGTTAATCGTTAACTAATATTATGGGATGGTGTTTTTCGACTAGCGCCTTGATTTAAACGATTGCATTTCTTGGTGGGTTTGCGTAGCTTATTGTCAATATCTTTACACCTCTTTTTAAGACTTAATTTAAAAAGGTTTTCTTTTCTTCTTAATTAAAATTTAAAAGCAATACTTCACCGCTGTGAAGCCCCTCTAGCGCTGACGTCCGAGGTTCGATTACCGTGAGTGAGTGCAGTGAGTGTGTACGCCTGATGAGCCAAGAATAAGGGGGAAAGACATGTCGCGTACTCTTTGCATTATTTGACAGTAAACTATTTTCAACCATTCTATGATCTGCTTCTCACAACTGAAGGCACCGTGGCTGATGTTACCTGACTTACTGGCCAACCATAAGCGTTACCTGGTAGGTAAGCAGCCACTCACTTCACTCCCTTACGGGAATCGAACCTCGGACGTCAGGGCTACGGCGCCACGGCGTGTGGTTCGTTTATTTGACAACATGTACATCGGGGTAATTACATTCACGGCATTCGTAGTCTGATTCACAATCTGATTGTATGGGTGGTTACCTACCAGGTAACGCTTATAGTTGGCCAGCAAGTCAGCTCGAACTGATCACTCGAGTGAAGGCAGCTTCACAAAAAAACAGATCCTTAACAAACTGTTATTATTATATTTTCCCTCAATTTTAAAAAGTTTTTCTTTTCTTCTTTATAAAAATTTAAAAGCGGTACTTCGCCGGTGCGAAGCACGTGGATTTGAGCGACTGACGCATACAGACATGTTCATGAGTGCAGGTGCTTCGGAAAGAAAGCACCGTATAAACCTAAAGTTTAAATTAAGTTCATAGACCTACAAAAGGTTGCCATTGATTTGAGGCAAGATTGCTTTTATCCTGTACAACTATACGTTGCATTCTCAAGAGTGTGCTTGCACGGCTTTGGATATAGATATATATACTATATATATATATATACTATATATATATATATATATAGATGTATATAGAGATATAGATATACATATACAGTAATCCCTCGCTACTTCGCGGTTCACTTTTCACGGATTCACGACTTTGCGGATTTTATATGTAAGCATATCTAAATATATAACGCAGATTTTTCGCTGCTTCGCAGGTTTCTGCGGACAATGGGTCTTTTTACTTCTGGTATTTGCTTCCTCAGTTGGTTTGCCCAGTTGATTTCATATAAGAGATGCTATTGGCGGATGGCTGAGAAGCTACCCAATCAGAGCACGCACTTAAGTTCCTGTGTGCTGCTGATTGGCTCAGCGACGGAGTGCTGCATTAACCAGGAAGTCTCATCTTACTCATTCAGCATTAACGTGCTCTTGCTACTGCATTCAGGGGATTATCACCTTCATCGTCATCATTTTTACTGCGCAGCATATTCATCACCATCATCTGGTCATATATAGCTACGTGTACTTCGCTATACAGTAAGTGTAAACTTATCTACCGATTTCATATTGCTTAGCAGTTGTCCCTGTTATTAATAGAGTAAAGGGTGGGTTGTAAACAATACAGGGAGGGTTTAAAAATGTCCAAATACACGTTAAATAATTAAATAAATATGGTGTCCCTACTTCAGTTAACGCGGTCGGCCTTGGAACCTATCTCCCGCGATAAGTGAGGGATTACTGTATATATATATATATATATATATATATATATGTAAGTATACATACTTACTGCCTTACTTCTCTTTAAGAAAGGAAGATGTAATGATACTTGATTTAAACGATTCCATGTCTTGCTGGGTTTGCGTAGCTTATTGTCAATATCTTTAGACCTTTTTTAAGACTTATTGACTGAAACGGGCTTTCACGAAAAACGTTAGGGTTTTCCTACAGGATACACCCTCCACATGTTAAGCAAGTAAAAATAAAAGTATATATTTCTGTTTTATTTAAACCTTTTAAGTTCGTATGCATAGCCCCATTTGGCTGTTTTAGTTTTTTTTTTTTTCTTTCTTCAGTAATATTTAATCTCCTTAAAGAAAAAGAACATATGCATTTTACTTTTTTTGTATCTCTTTAGTAATATTTTAGTGTAAAAGGATAACCAGTATTTAAACCTTTTATGTTACTTTATAAATTTATTTTACACAATGTTGAAAAATTAATAAGAAAGCTACATATTTTGGCAGCTGCTGCTTTAATTTTCAATGAAATGAAAAAAGCTCTCCAAGAGAAAACGTCAATGAAGAAGAAACAGTTTGCACTATCTAAAAAGGAGAAACCCTCATTTATAAAGGTTTGCTGCAGATGACTTAATTGAAAATAAATTAATAGTTCCTATGTGTATAATACATATTTATCTATTTTACTTATGCCTTTATTCCAGCAACTTGCAACATCTGAGGTACAATTTGTTACATTACTTTTCTTTTTTGCAGCACAGGCAGGTGAAGTGAATTCCTCAGGGTCACACAGTGGTGTCAGTACCAGGATCTGAACTGACAAGCTCCGGGTTTACTGAAATATTACTGAAGAAAGAAAAAAAAAACGAAAACGGGCAAATAGGGCTATGCATACAGATGTCCATCCATCCATTATCCAACCCGCTATATCCTAAATACATGAGCCAATCCCTGCCAACACAGGGCACAAGGCAGGAAACAAACCCCGGGCAAGGTGCCAGCCCACCACAGGGCGCACACACCCACACACACCCACACACCAGGGACAATTTAGAATCGCCAATGCACCTAACCTGCATGTCTTTGCACTGTGGGAGGAAACCGGAGTACCCGGAGGAAAACCAGACAGACACGGGGAGAACATTCAAACTCCACGCAAGGAAGCGAACCCGGGTCTCCTAACTGGTACCTTTCACTGCGCCACCATGCCGCCCGAATACAAACTTAAAAGGTTTAAATAAAACAGAAATATATACCTTTATTTTTACTTCCTTAACTTGTGGAGGGTGTATCCTGTAGCAAAGCCCTAACTTTTTTCATGAAAGCCCCTTTCAGTCAATAAGCCTTAAAAACAGGTGTAAAGCTAAACTTGCAGCACCACTATTCAATTACACTTGCCTAACGCCTCTCCTAAGGGGACATACTGCGGGATCTGGATATCAGTCTAAGCACCAATCACAGGCCCGATTAGAAAGCAGGAAGCTGTGATTTGTCGTCTCCCTCCCATGTAACAATCACAGTCCGTGTTACAACGCACTATGTATGTATGTATATATGTATATGTGAAGAGGACGGATGGATGGATGTATATGTGTGTGTTTATGTATATGTGCATATGTATGTGTATATATATATGTTGATATGTGTGTATATATATATATGTAGATATTTGTATACAGTAATCCCTCCTCCATCGCGGGGGTTGCGTTCCAGAGCCACCCGCGACATAAGAAAATCCGCGAAGTAGAAACCATATGTTTATATGGTTATTTTTATATTGTCATGCTTGGGTCACAGATTTGCGCAGAAACACAGGTGGTTGTAGAGAGACAGGAACGTTATTCAAACACTGCAAACAAACATTTGTCTCTTTTAAAAAATGTATAAAAAGTGCTCCATGACATGACAGAGATGACAGTTCCGTCTCACAATTAAAAGAATGCAAACATATCTTCCTCTTCAAAGGAGTGCGCATCAGGAGCAGAGCAGGTCAGAGAGATAGAGAAAAGCAAACAAATCAATAGGGCTGTTTGGCTGAAATTTGGCAGGCTCATTCCTTACAGCTTACAAAAGTTAGGCAGGTTTCATTTCGAAAATTCTACGCGTAATGGTCACTGGAACCTGTTTTTTGTCCATATACTCTAATGGAGGAGGCGGAGTCACGTATCGCGTCATCACGCCTCCTACGTAATCACGTGAACTAAAAACAAGGAAGACATTTACAGCACGAGTCATACGCGGGAACGAAGGTAAATGACGTTAATTTTTGAGTGTCTTTTAATACTGTGTAAGCATACATATTAACACGTGCAATTAAACGTGTGCATTTACGGGGTGATTTCTCAGGCTTAAAAGCTCGCCTTTTATCAAACGCGGGAACAAAGGTAAATGACGTTGTTGAGTGTCTTTTAATACTGTGTAAGCATACATATTAACACATGTGCAATTAAACGTGTGCATTTATGGGGTGATTTCTCAGGCTTAAAAGCTCGCCTTTTATGAAAAAGGTAAATGCTAACTGTTTTCATTCTGAAGGGCACAAACCACGTTAGATTTCAGACGTTAAACACGCAAAAATGTCGGTAAACCAGATAAATAAGCGCAACATATTATCAGTTGTATTGTATGCTTACAATATATATAGAAATGTCTTAATCGTTAACTAATAGTATGGGATGGTGTTTTTCGACTCGCGCCTTGATTTAAACGATTCCATGTCTTGGTGGGTTTGCGTAGCTTATTGTCAATATCTTTACACCTGTTTTTAAAACTTATTGACTGAAACGGGCTTTCACGAAAAAAG